>NW_020954723.1:30262625-30324445 GCF_900497805.2 Vombatus ursinus
CAGGAAGAAAAGTTCCATTTTTAAAGAAATTTTAAAAAATCCTAAGTATATTTTATTTATTTACCCTTGCAACTCCACAAAATAAACAGTATGACAACATTCTTTCAAAGACAAACTCTGTGTGCATAATTTCTATACTCCCAATTTGTTTCATTAATTAAATCCTAAATCATCAATTTGGAGCTGGAAGGGGACTTTAAAGTCATATAGTCCAACTTTCTCATTTTACAGATGAGGAAACTGAGATCTAGACAGATTAAGTGACCTTCCCAAAATCACACAGGTAAATGACATTAAACGCACATGTGTGCACACATATACATGGCATGCTTTTCTTGATAATGATACTTGGAATAATATTATAAATACAAATGCTTCATTTATAAAAGGAACAGATTTTTGCTTGGGGTAGAGATCTAAGTACTGGAATCTTTAAGTTTAATAAATAAAAGAATGGGGATGGAGTTGGAGAAAACATGTAAACCCTTTCCAGCTCTATGACTCTATGACTAGAGTGGTATAGTAGATGGAAAGGTTGCTTTGAGTCAGGGAGACCTGGGTTCAATTCCTTCCTCCAGTCCATGCTAGTGACCCTTAACCTCTCAGTGCTCTATGCAGCTCTCAGAGACTATAGTTTTAGAGAAGGTGTAGAGACGCATTGCTAAAGTGGGGTTTCCTCACCCACGGGTACTCTACACCAATGAAATCACAGGTCAACCCAGACTCCTGTGCCTATCCTTCGGGGTCTCAGACTTATAATGGACCTCAGAAGTCACTTACTCCAATCTATCGCCAAAAAAGAATTCCTTTCTAAAACTGACCCTACAAATTACCATCCAGCTTTGGCTTCAAGATCTCCAAAGACAGCAAGACCACTACTTCCATTCCACTATGCCCATTCCACTTTTGGACAGCTCCTACTGTTTATCATAAGCCTGAATGTATGTGTTTTTTTTTTTTTTTTTTTTGTAATTATCATCAATTAGTGCTGGTCCTGCCTTCCTTAGCATGTTTCCTAAGGTTATCAGTAAAGATATCCTCAATGATGATAATTTAAGCTATTACTAAACTAAACATATTTTTAGTATATCAGGATGGCACCTATTCTACCATTATGAGGCTGGCTATTATCTAGAAAAGCTCTACTGCATAAGAATAAAGAGGTTTCATTATACAAGGAAAATGGCATTTCAGGTGCTCTGCTGCTGAAGGAGCATTTGCTCTAAGCAGTTAACATGATAGAAGAAGAAATAGAAAATAATTATTTCTATTCGAAAAATTTTCAATTTCTAAGTTGTTCATTAAATTCCAATCTTTTCCACATACCTTTTGACGTAAGTTTTTAACAGATTCTTTAATATAAAGCAAATCTTTACATGGGATGTATTTTTCAAGCATTTTGTCAAAGTTAGGATGGGACATCATGAGGAACAGCATCTTTCGACCGTAATACCTGCAAACGTGAAAGAAATATTTCTATCATTTAGACTTAAGTTGTTTAAGAGTTTGTATTATTATTATATAGCTGCAATTATTATTAATTCAACCCAAAAACCTACTTGTCATTATCAATTTAAACAGATTGGAAAGTAGTACATCCTAATGTTTTGTGGTCAGCTGGATCTAGATCATAATCTAGATGAAGAGCTAATTGTTTTGCTCAATCTTGTGAGTATCTATGGGAATCTTGCTTTCCAACACTAGCTGACCTTCGGAAAAACTGTGAAGCAGGTCAAGTGTGTCTCTGGCATTTGCTTCAATGCTCAGTAATCTGATTGTCAGCCACCTACTTGGAGCTTCTGACTTGGTTGACTCCCTGGAGCTTGACATCTTACATAGGAACCCTATAATTTGATTTTTTTCTTTCTCAATCCACCCCCACCAAAAACTTACCTGTCCTATGTGTACCTATCTCTCAGGAACTTGTTCTTTGCTTTCTAGGGATACAGTTAAGTAACTGTGCTAAATCTATATTAATGCTGATAATGTAAATGCTTTGCTACTCCCAGGTAAAATATGTGCATTTTGATAACAGTCTTCCAGAAATGATACTTTAAAGAAATGGCTCTCTTAGTGTGAATTTCAAATGACATAGTTAAGCCAGAAAGAGGTTACAGCAACAAGAGGCAGGGCTTAGGGGCCTGAAACTAAGTGGTAACCTTCAATTTCTATCAAGTACAGAGCAGTTTTTTCTGCCAAAGTGCTGGGCTGGCCCCGATACGCATTCCAATGCGTTTTCCCCTTTTGTCTCCACTTCCAGGTAAGGGTGCATAATTTGGAGGGAAGGAAGAGATAAAGAAAAGAGGCACTTAAGTCTCAGAAAGACTAAACAGATCTATCTCCCTTCTATGCTCTTCCCATAACTACAAAGTAGTTAAGGAGAAAATGGGAATATGTGGAGAAAACAAACATTATTCCCCAATTCCAATGTTCCTAGAACCAGAAATTGGCTCACAATCTGGATGACCAGCCCCTAAGCAGTTGCAAGTTTCTTGGAGACAACTCTAGTACTTAAATCCCTACTGGGGATCTAAGAATCACAACAGGGTCTAAGGATATGAGATAGAAAGATCCTGTAGTACAAAAAGGCCAATAAGCAGGTGATAAGAGACATATGAAATGAAAAATATTCAGTCTTGAATATTTAATTTTCACTATGTAATAATTTCAAAATCGCAAAGATAAATAAAAAATTCTATGAAAAGTAAGACCCAATGACTGCCATTAGGGGAAGGTTAAAGGGTGTATTCCAAAAGAATCTTAGCTTTCCATAATAATATAGCATGTTTCTATTATTCATGAATTTATCCAAAAAGCTTGAATGTCATTTTCCGTACTTTAGGAGTAATAAGTTCCAAAGGTTTACTTGCTGCTGTGTAAAACAGTACTTTTCTGTCTAAAATATATCCCTTTAATGTTTCAAATGCTGTCTCTGTAATCAACTTGCCAATTATGATTTTAAAGATTTTGATCATATTCTTTTCAATCTTTACCTTTCTAGGCAAAAAAAAAATCCTATTTTCAAAAATCTATCTCCATATAGCAACCCTTCAGTCCTGGTAAGACCCTTCTTTGGATATCCTTTACCTATGTCTTTATTTTTCTTGAGGGAGAATAAGAAAATGTACACAGTATTCCAAATACATTATGGCCCTGAACACTGAATGTAAGATAACATTTCCCCCCATGTTCTTCCTGATGATGTCTAGCATTTTCACTGCAGCAGCACACTGGGCCTATGGCTACAATGAACATTGCTCAATGATCCTTAAATCCTTTCTTGGATTGTAACTGATCATTATTCTATAAGTATACTTTGGATTATATTTCCCTAAATGCATTACCTTACACTTGCCCACAATGAAGTTCATCTGCCACTTTTCTGCCCACTCACACAGCCTCGTGTCGTTTTCCTGAAGTTCATCCCTGTGACTTGGCATTTCACTACCCAGAAGTGCGTAGTGTCATCTGTAAATTTGGAGAATTCACTGTGCACTCCTTCCAGATTATTTGTAAAAATGTTAAACAAGATCAGTACTAGCACCAACCCCGAGGGACCCCACTGCTGACACTTCTCCTTTCAGAGAAATGCCCACTTGGCCCTACCCTTTGTATCCTACTTTTAAGTCAGTTTACTGTTCATACCAAAATATTCTTCCCAATCCCAGGTGTTATTAGATTACACTTACTCTACGAGCACTAGCTCACCTAGTTTCTTGTGAGCTGTCTTGTGCAAACTTAGCAGCAGCTGGCAATATCCGGTCGGCCAGGTCTTTTGTTCCTGACAAAATTCGTTCTGGTTCGATTTGCTCCACCACATCAGACAAGTGCTGGGCTGTACATCTTCGTACAGCAATGTGTAAATGACTGCAAGGAAATAATAGTAAAATGAAACTAATCAATGAGATTAACTGTTTATCAGAGTTGATAAACCACTAAATTGCTCTTAACCTTCTAGCCCAATCCTTCTAAGCTAAAAAAGGAAGTATGTATTAACAATTTGAATTAGCTACCCCTGCACAAATGGCAAAAAAAAGATATTTATAATCACTGCCTGGTTTAGCACAGAGCAGGCACTTAAAAAATGTTTATTAAATGGCTGAAATGGACATCTGTTTCCTTCTAACCCTCTATGTAAATCATACTAAAATCTGCCTTCTTTCTCTATAGTCTGGACACTATGAAATTCCATTTTAGCTAAATTTATTTCAATTTTTTATGAATATTACCTTTGTCCTCCATTTATTAGAGAACTAATTGCACGTGCTGGAGTTACATTATTAACCATGGCCTTCAATGCTTTGTCTACATCTTCTCTTATAAATGTGTTTGATTCACCAGCTTTATGCAACAGAACTTTTACTGTGTTATCTATTTCTTGATCCATATTCTTTTTCAGATGAGTAAAGAGATCACCTAAACAGACCACAGCAGCACGAGAAACTCCAGAGCGTAAATTCTTCACCTAAAAATTTTAAAATCTTAAATAAGAATTCTTGCTAAATTAAAAGGCAAATCAACAAAAATATAAATCCTATTTTACCAATATTAATCAATCTCAGCATTAAATTCCCATATTTCAAAAAGTATCAGTAACATATTTTCACTTTCCTGTCCAAGCTTGGGAACTTCTGTTTGCTGTCCTAGGAAGCTGGGTTTCTGACTGGTGAGAATTTATCATGTCCAGGGCAGACTGAGATTCACCATGACATGTTCCTGTGCCTCTATCTCCACATCAGATCTAACACTCCAAGCTCCTGCCCTGTGAACCTAGGCTTCTGATTGGAGAGCATATGTCATTTAGCCCAGACCCAGACCCATTCTGTTAGTCCCTGGCCATTTACATGCAACGCACATATAATTCTTGCCCTTCCCTTCCTACTCTGGCTCTGTAAACAGTAATGAAATCAACACTCCTCCCTTGCTACCCCCTAATGTGTTGTTTTTCCCTATTAGGACATAATTTTCTTCAGAAGAGAGACTATCTTGCTTATTTGTATAGGTTTCCCTAAATCTTGGGAGAGTGCCTGGCACATGGTAAACACTTAATAAATGCAAAGCTTTTTATTCACTTATTCAGTGAAAATGACCAAAATAGACAGAGGCTATATTCCTTACCACTTGTTAAAGTGTACTGACTTTTAGTGAGAGGCTAAATACATGTTTTAATTCTCTATCAAAAATATGTTTTTAGGATTACCTCTTGAACAACAGCAAAACTTGTTTCATGCAACTTTACAGTCAAGACATCAGAATGAAAAGCAGATAAACATCGTATAAAATTCAATCCTTCAATTTTTTTTTCCCTATGGAAAAATAAACCAGTGGTAAAAGCATTAAAAACATATAATCTCAACTGGATCTTCGACTCTAATGTATCTGTGAAATACAGCCAAAGAATAAAGGAATACTTTATTTAACTTGTAAAGGTAATTCACTACCTCTTTCTGTGACAGTATCAGATCAGGAATCTGAAAGGAAGGGTTTCCTTAAATTGATTTTCCTTTTATGATCAAAGAGGAACCCTAAAATTTAAATGCTGGTAACAAAAGAACATTGGGGACAACAAACAAGCTGACTTTATTTTTCCTTCAGTGGGAAATTACATTCTTGTTCTACCATATGTAAGTATTCCTTTTGGGAAGGAAAGGAAGAGAAGGGAAAGATAAGCAAAAGTTAACGGAGGTTAGTTTTACTGGATAACGAAGGAGTAAGGTTATTGTTCTTAATATTTTGTATGAACAATCTTTCTTAGAAGCATAATACTCATATTTTAAAATCTCAATATGTAAAATATTATATGCTTAAGTAGCCTGTGCTTGTTTCCTATAACAACCTAGTGCTTATAGGACCTATGTGTGCCAAAAGATAAGAGATAATTAAAATTAAATAAAATTAAAGATGGTTAAAATTAAAGAAAAGCAAAAGATATATGAAAGATAATAAAGATAAAGGAAGTAAGCCTGAGAGATCTTTGTCTTTCTTTGTATCCCCAGTGCTTAGTACAGTGCCTAACATAAAAAGTGCTTAACAAATGTTTACTCACTACTATTGACTAAATAAAATTTTCACATGTGAAATTATTTTTGATGTCTTCAGAGGGTAGTAGGAACTAGCTGAGGTGGCTGTCTTCAACTACTACCTTTGATAAGAACAGTGGTTTTTTTTCTGAGTATTTAAATCTCTACAAAAAGATATTGTTAATTTGTGTATCCTCTCTCCTATTATTTTCTGAGGGGAACAAAACATTTCCTATATTACTTTCAGGTGGGTGCTAACTAGGAAAGTGTGGAGGTATCTTACCCTCAAGTGGTTCAATGAGAAATTCCAGTACCCAGGGCAAATTTAGTTATTATTGTTTTCATCACCACCACCATCATCATCATCATCACCCCACATTTACATAGCACTTCAAGGTTTGTGAAGCATTTTATGTGTTACCTCATTTGAGCCTCAAAACAACCCTAGGAGGTAGATGCTTTTATTATCCCTATTTTATAGATGAAGAAATTGAGGCTGGGACAGGTTAAGTAACTTGCCAAAGGTCACAGAGCTAGTAAGTGTCTGAGACCAGATTGGAATTCAGGTCTTCCTGACTTCAAGTTCAACACTCTATCCATTGTGCCACCTCATTGCTTTTGTGTGTTTTGTACCTACGGGTGCTGGGCAGGGGGGAAGGGGAGAAAGGGTTTTGGACAGAGGAGGCAGATGTGCTTAGGGTGTGCTGCAGCCAGAGAACTTCATGATACAATACAAATGAAGGCTTTATTTATTGTTCTGTTCATTGTCAAGACTTAAGAAAGTGGTCAAATGTTAACAATGCAGATGAAATTTTAAAATGTACTGCGCGAAAAAGTTTTCCCCTGGAAAGACAGTTGTTAAAACATTTACCAGCACACTGTGGCGTGTACCTGTGTGTGGCCATGGGAGCTGGAGAGGTTGAGAAATTGGGAGGTTAGGAAGCAGAGGTTGGGGTAAGTCGGGTACCAAACTTATCTGGGAAGAGGGAGAGTAACCTGGAGATCCGTCTATGACAGAAACTAGGATCTGGATGGGATGATGTAAGCTTTGAAAAAGGGGAAGTGGGTGCTGAGTGATGATGGTCCTAAAGGTACTTAAATAAATTCTAGCTTGGCAAAAATTACCTTCTTTTATAATTAAGCAAAAGTAATTCATACCTACATATACACAAATGGATCTGTGATTTCTTTGATTCAAATTACAGCCTACCCAGGACTATGCCCACCCTGTGAGGCTCCTGGCCATGCCCTCTTATAAATTCACCACAGGAAGTTCAACTAATGTGTTGGAATATGTCCTCAGGGACTATGTCCTCCACTATCAAAGTATCAGTGGAGTCCATTCCTACTCCCTTGTGATCGCTTGCTTTTCGTATGTGTCCAGCCCGTCTTTTCCTAACACACATTTCCCTACTGACAGCTTTCACTCCTGTCCTTTAAAGTTCCTCATTAGTTTCATATTGCTCATGCTTTATTAAAAATGGCAAACCTCTACAAAAGATCCCTTTCAACTTGAAAGTCACCCAATTTATGAATATCCTGCATATATCAAAGGGCAGTGTGGTACAATGGACAGAGAGTGAGACTCAGGCAAGAAGACCTGGGTTCAAGTCTGACCTCCTATACAGAATGGCTCTGTGAGCTGGGGCAACTCACTTTATCTCTAAGCACTCCAGCTAATTCTTTAAGATTAGAAGTTGTATAAAGATATCGCTCCCAATCTGCACAGATAGATGGTATTTCCTTATTGGGAGTTTCCTAACATCACAGATTTTGTCCAACCCCAAAACAAAGAGCAAACCTTCCCCACTACCAAGAATCAGCAACTAATAACAACAATAGCAGCGGCAGCCACAGCTAGCATGTTATGTAGCACTTAAGGGTTTGCGAAACATTTTATAAATATTACCTCATTTGATCCTCATAACAACCCTGAGGGATAGGTGCTATCATTATCCCCATTTTACAGATGAAGAAACTGAGGCAGACAGAGGTTAAGTGACATGCCCAAAGGTCACACATCTGGTTATTATCTGAGGCTGGATTTGAAATTGTCTTTTTTTTTTCTTTTTAAGGCAATTGGGGTTAAGTGACTTGCCCAGAGTCACACAGCTAGTAAGTGCCAAGTGTTTGGTCTGAGGCTGGATCTGAACTCAGGTCATCTTGACTTCAGGGTCAGTGCTCTATCCACTGTACCACCTAGCTGCCCCAAAATTAAGTCTTTTTGACTGCAAGGCCAGCATTCTATCCAGTGAGCCAGCTAGCTGCTTGTAACATTCCCACTGCCACTATTTTACCTTTTGCATATACTAGGTGGGCAGTCAAAGTGGTGGCAGTATGTGTTCGTGCACACATGTGGATATGTATGTGTAACAATGTGACTGTTCCCTATTGTTCTGTCCATCATCGACAGTGGACTATGTGCATTCCCTGTGTTAACATTTCCACTTTTGGGGGCAGAATGTTATTTTTCTGTAAAAACAATGCTATAAAGGATTAGATTCCCATATGAGCTAAAAATACCCTATTTTATTCACAATACTAGGTGTACATTAAGAGCACTACTCTCAAAACACATTAATAATATTAGTATTCTTATATTAACTGCATTATGTTTCAGGGGCACCAAAGGTTGAATGGACTTGTGGCTGGCCTGGGTTCTTTAACACCATTGTACTAAGTTCTTTTTTTTTTTAATTTTTTTTTTCAGGCAATTGGGGTTAAGTGACTTGCCTAGGGTTACACAGCTAGTAAGTGTCAAGTGTGTGGTCTGAGGCCAAATTTGAACTCAGGTCCTCCTGACTTCAGGGCCGGTGCTCTATCCACTGTGCCACCTAGCTGCCCCTTGTACTAAGTTCTAAGAAAAAGAATTGCCAATTAACTTTTAGAACACAAGGGATTGATAAACTGGGATCTTAGTATACTTACCAATCATCGTCAGCTAACAGTCTTAAGGCTTCTGTAAGTGCTACTTCTGGTTTGGAAAAAGGCCTCAGTTCAGATGGATCCATTATTTCTGGACTATGTGTGACAGATGGGATTCTTTCTTTGTATTGTGGTCTGGCCCCAGGAGACACTTCACCTATGAAAGTAAACTACATTAAATAATCACAGACCATCATGCCAAGTTCATGTAATATTAAATAAAATAATATTTTCACCTAATTTTATTTTTTATTAGAGTCACAGAAATCCAATTTTATTAACATTAATTTTAAACAAAATTGTATAATTAAATCAATAATAATGATGACGAGGCAAATGATAGCTAACATTTATACAGAACCTACTATATGCCAAGCACTATGCTAAGCACTTTATAATTATTATCTCATTTGATCCTTAAAACGACCCTGGGAGGTAGGTGCTATTATTATTCTTATTTTAAAGATGAGGAAACTGAAGCAAATAGGGTTAAGTGACTTGCCCAGGGTCACAAAGCTAGCACATGCCTGAGGTTAGATTAGAACTAAATTCTTCCTGACTCCAGGCCTGCCATTCTACCCACTGTGCCATCTAGTTGCCTCTGTGGGATAAAAATAATCTGAATCTTCATTTCTTATGTCTAAAACTATTTAGAAAATAATTGGAGAAAACTTTATGTCCTTGACATTTCAGATGCTGTTATATTCGTTATTTTTTTTTTCAGCTGTTGATCATGTTACACAAAAGTTTGGCTTCCCTTCATTCATTCATTGGCTTCACTTTTAAAACTGAAGATAACTCCAAAGTGACGGGATAAAGTCAAAGGTCTTCCTATAAGAAATATTTTGGGAACTGGGAAATAAGTAGGTAAGAAATTTGGAAATGAAGATCACATCAAGCTCATGATCCATCTTAATAATTCACTGGCTCACATATATCTCTCTATATCTGTATATGGGACAGCTAGGTGGTGCAGTGGATAGAGTACTAGGCATGGAGTCAGAAGACTCAACTTCCTGAGTTCAAATCTGGCCTCGGACACTCAGTAGCTGTGTGACCCTAGGCAAGTCACTGAACCCTTTGTCTCAGTTTTCTCATCTGTAAAATGAGGTGGAGAAGGAAATGACAAACCACTCCAATATCTTTGCCAAGAAACTGTGCCCCCTTACTCATGGGGTCATGAAGAGTTGGACACGACTGAAAAATTAATGATAACAACATATCTATATATAATAAAATTAAACTAAACATATATTTTATTTGTCTCTAGACTTTATGGTCTATCAAAATTGATACTACTGATGGCAACTTTAATAATCCAAAGTCCAAGAGTGTCCAATATCAACAAATATTCTTTGAGAACATGTAACTTTTTAAAAACCCTGTGTTGGTAGGACCTACTGAGGACATCAAGAGGTATAAGAAAGTTCTAGTCCTTAAACAGTTTGCAGTCTAGTTAATCAGAGGGGACACGTACATAAAAACAAAAAGCATCTTTAATCTGATTATTGTAGTCATAAATTAAGATAACCTATTGGAGTTAGAAAAATACATTATCTGGTATATTTGGAAATGAGAAATAACAGAATATTTTGATTAGACAGTTACTATGTATGAATCTTAATGTTTAACAAAAGCAGATTAAAATTTTATTCTGTAATTTCAAGGATCTGTGAGCTTCATTGTTATTAACTTCACTGAAGCGAACTGTTAACACCTCTATCCCTCAGCAGGCAATTTTTAAGGTTATATGACCAAAAAATGTACTGCCTGATGGCCAATGCTCTGGTGTCATCTTAGACAGCTATACCATTCATTATGAGGCTTATAATTAAAGCCTTTCCTTCTTGGTCAGACCTACCACTAAAGCTTATGCTGTTTTCACAGAGAACCCAGGGTTACGTTCACATCATGATGCACTGAAGAATTTTAGAAGATAGATAATAAAATATACTTCGCACTAAAACAACATGAATATAATTTAATCTTTCTTTGATGAATCAGATGACTACTGAAAAAGCTTTATATGTAGTAAATACAAGCCTCTATGAACTGAATAACCATGAACATCTAAACAAAGAGATCTTATTGATCCTGGTTTAACAACAAAAAACACAACACACAGCTAAGAAAAGTTTTAGATAAGAAAAGTTGGTAAATTGCTAGAATTAATCATATAACGTACTGAACTTCATCTTAGAGGTGTTTCTGAGCAGGGACTGTTTTTTGACCTTTTTTTGTACCCCAACACTTAGCACAGTACTTGGCATATAGTAGGTGTTTAACAAATGTGTATTGACTCTGACTGATTATAAATCCAGACAACTCTAGAAATCTTATTCCTTCTTTATTTTCAATGGAGAAAAAAATCTAACATTTTACTGCACAAAAAAAGTTAAAAAACCCACTCCAGCTATGGGGAAATAAAACTTGATTAGTTAATCCATTAATTATAATATGGTTTACACTTCCATTTCCAAATCTTATATAGTAAAAAGTTCTGCTATGATTACACATTATTATTAAACAAAACTATGTGTGGAAAAACCACAAACCAGATGTTTGAATCTTCCAAGTTTTATTTGTAACATTAAGGCTAAGATCAATCAACATTATCATTTGCAAACACTTCTGATTAAGGAACAGACTCTTACTTGCTCCTCAATCCTAACACACGTAATATACTATTTTATTCTTAACTTTAAACATTTCTTAAGTTTACATATCACTTTTATTCTCATCTACCTTTAAATTTCAAACCTGTCCAATAGTTAAATTTTAAAAAGTTGATAATGTTTTGATGCAAGATATTTCCAACACAAATCCAGTAAGCCCTTCAACATAGTACATTACCAGAAAGTTAAGAAAAAGTGTATAACAGTGTAATTATGAATGATACTTGTCAATTTTGCTTTTGTAGTTTACTAATTAACAGAAAGAAATATTTGACTTAACTTTGTTAAACATAGTGATAACAATCTATTGCATTATTTACCTTGAATCTTGTTGCATTTTAGTTTTATCTTTATGGTACTGTAGTAATTGTTCACTTTGTACTTTCGGTTCTGCTTTCCTCACATAGCATTCCTTCATAAAAGTTTCCAATGTCTTTAAAAAATGATCTGGAGACCTATATTCTACTCTTGGTTCTGCAATGACTGACTTCTACTTGTAACCACAAATTACTTAACCTCTCTATGCCTTAGCTATAAAATGGGATAGTTAGATCTAGTCCATACCTATCTCTAATAAAGTTATGAGAGCAGTCTGATTAGTCAAACAATAGGCATTTATTAAATACCTACTAGGTACTGTGCTAAGCCCTAGGGCTACAAAGAACAGCAAAAGTCTGTCTTTGTTTTAGGGAAGCTCACACTCTAATAGTGGAGACAACATGAAAATAATTATGTACAAATAAGATATATATATATATAGGATAAATTGAAGACAGTCAATAGAGGGAATTTAGTTGGATCTTGAAGGAAAAAAAATCATAGAATTTTAAAATTAGAAGGGAATTTAGGAATAATCTAATCATTTTACAAATTTCTTTATGGTATGTAACCTATTGGAGTTAGAAAAATGTATTATCTGGTATATTTGGGAATGAAAAATAATCAAATATCTTGATTATTACTCCTATAACTAATGATATTCAATGATTCATTTATTCAGGGCTACCCAGAATTAGGACCAGAACGAAGATCTTCTGACTTCTAGTGCTTCTTCCACTGTAGTCTGCACAAAAGAGTCTTATTAGTGTAATCAGTATCTCTTCAACATTAAAAAAGTTACAAACAGTTAATTTACCTGACTCTGAAAAAAGTAAAGATGGTGATCTTTTTAAATAGGACACTCCTTTTGCTGAAGGGCTGAAGGCAACACTTTCTAAAGATAAACCTGATATTACCACCTCATCTCCAAAAATACTCAAGTCCAGAAGAAAAGAAAAAAAACACTAGGAATTTAAATGAAGATAGTCTATTAACTTTTAATAAAAGCTTTATATTCAACCTAGCAATTTATTTTCTTTTTACTACAAGGATTCAATATTTGTTCTATAGAGACTACTATGTCAAATAAAAAAAAAATTCTCTGGTTTTGACCATTGTAACATTATGATCTTGATCATATCAAATACTAAAGCAAAGAATATTATATTACATCAGCTAGTATAATATTAGCACAAGTATACCACAACTGTAGCCCCCATCCCCAATCCACAACTTTAACTGAACTCACTTTCTGTTGCCGTTCTCTCAGCTTCAGTATGCTTAATTTGTTCTCTGGAATTAAGTTCCTTTTTCTCATGATCTTTGACTTCAAAAAGTTTTTTATGACTTATCTCTTTTTCTTCCTTTCTCTTCTGTCTCATCTTGTCATAAGTGGATTTTGAAACAGAAGCTTTAATCTGCATTAAAAGTTGAAACATTTGAAGATAAATAAGTAGTTTAAATAATGACTAAAAATTTTCTTATCCCAGACACATACTCATGTGTATCTGTAACAACGTTTATTCTACACAGAAGAGATACTGAATGGCCATGTGTATAGCAAAAACTGATTAAATTTCAATGTTGGCATCTTAAGTGTAGAAAAAAATAATCCGCTATATTACTAGTGAAGTGTGAAATGTCTCAAGTTTTTTGAAAAGTGATATGGCATTATAAAGTAAAGAGTTAAGATATTCAGCAGTCCTTCTGTTAAACTGATAGTCTAAGGGCAATGTTAATATTGAAAGGTAATTATAAAACTTATCTACAAAAAAACATTTCTAGGAACAGTAACTATAATGGCAAAAAAAAAAAAAAAAAAAAAAAAATTAGGGGCAGCTAGGTGGCGCAGTGGATAGAGAACCAGCCCTGAAGTCAGAAAGACCTGAGTTCAAATCTGGCCTCAGACCAAACATTTGACACTTACTAGCTGTGTGACCCTGGGCAAGTCACTTAACCCCAATCGCCTAAAAAAAAAAAAAGTAAAAAAAAAAATTAGAAACCAACAACTGGGGGAGAGGCTACCAAGTACCGATAAATAGTTCTAATCTAATAAATCATTCTGTAATGTTGGTGACCGTAGGTCCTTAAAGCAGATAGCAAATGACAACAGATAGCAGACTCTGGCAGACTCTCCTAGGCTAGAAAGTCTTTGGGTATGGAGCTACCACAGGCCTACAATTGTTTTCAAAATATTGGTTCCCTAAACATGGATATTTATTACCAGCAGACTGGCTATACAATATAGTAGTTCACAATATAATGAAAAATACAAAATGGCTCTTGGGCCTTTGTGGACCTCCTTGACTTTGGCAGTGATGGTGGCAGAGTGGCAAAAAAAAAAAAAAAAAAGAAAAAAAAAAAGAAAAAAAAAGGCTGAGGATACTAAGGTACACATTTTCAGGCCATCTATGAACATTAAACATTAAACTTAGCTGTTGGTACTCTAGAAGTGAGCCACCAAAGTTGCTTGTTTTTCACTTCCAAAGTCAATAGAATCAGTATTTAATTGGATACTTGGTAATCTTGTGTTGCAGGACTCACGATAAGCATTTGCCAAAAAGACCAACATGAAGCTAATTGTAGCTTATATAGCAACTGCACAGAGGATGGTGAAGTTGAGCTTAAGCTGCTCCCAATTAAACTAATAAGTTCTTTAATACCTAACAATTTCAATAAAATGGAAAAAGAATGGAAACATACTGGACAATATAATTCAAGAATAAGAAATGAGAGGGGCCAAGGACTAATAAACTATAAAGAAGTTTTGCTTCTACACACCAAGAATATTTTCTTTAAGAAGTGAATTGGGAGAAATTAGACATGGTAAACATAAAATTACGTATCAAAAAACGAAAATGATTATATCTTAATAGATGGGAATACACTGGTTACAGATGTGAGAAACATTTCTGCATTAGCTGTCTATGTAAAATAAGACTACTGACTTGTAGAGCAAAGATAAAAAACAATACAAAATTAGAGAAGAATAAGAACTAGAAGGTACGGTACCCAATCAATCAACATTTATTAAACATCCACAATATATCAAATACTGTGCTAAGTGCTAAAGATACAAAGACAAAAATGAAACAGTCCCTTCCCCAGGGAGCTTACATTCTTACTGAGGAGTCAAATATATACAGAATACACACACATACGCATGCACACACACACACACACACACACACAGAATATATACAAAAAGAATATAAGGCTATTTTTTGGAAAGGAGGGTACTTGCAGATGAGGTAATCAGGAAAAGTTTCTAGAGATTGAGTTGAGTTTTGAAAGAAACTAGGGAGTACAAAAGGAAGATGTGAGGAGGGAGAGATTCCAAGGTATGGGAGACAGACAATGAAAGGGCAAGGAGATTCCAGATGCTCTCTGTGTGTGTGAAGCTGCAAACAGACCAGTGTGATTGGACCATAAATTATGTTAGGAAGGAATGTGAGAGAATAGAAAGGTAGGGAGGGGCCAGAGTTGTGAAGAGCTTTAAATGGTAGACAAATTTATTTTTTATTTTAGAGGTAATAGGCAATCAGCATCTCCTAAGGAAGTTGAAGTATGATAAATTAATACCCACAACTGGTTGCCCACAAAAACCTAGAAACTATCTTCAGTAGCAAGCACGTAATCATAGGGAGATATAGCAGCCAAGTGCAACATGTAACACCAGTCTGGCATACAAACGCTTCTGTAAAATCCTAGCAGCACAGTAAAAACCAAGCTGAAGAAGAACACCTATTGTCTGAACTATGATATGGAGTTAGACGGACAACTCATAGAACTATACATATATCTTGGACAAATACTATGCACAGACAATGAGCTAAGTCCAGAACTGAATAGGTGGCGAAGAGAAAGCTTGATTGCATTTGAGAAATTCTGCACTGCTTTTAATGACCCTAAATTTTTCTCTGAAACAAAGGCTGACCTTCATAATGCTCAATAATCTTTTCATAATAACAGGGTTGTGAGTCTCCAAAGAGTTAAAGGGTAATGGAGAGGCTTGTGCTGAGCTCATGCAAAGTGCAATATATCATCATTATCAAAGAACTACACTTGAAGAAGTGACATAAAGGATATCATCCCAAAGTTTTGTGACTGGAAAAGTTGGCTGGTCATAGAGTAAGAATGATGACCAACAGACAGCTTGTATATTCCCTTGTATCCACAAAATATTCAGAGATCAAGAGGAGGAGCCCTCATATAGCAGAACTGAAGTAATGGATAAAAGTCTCAGAGGATAAGAAAGGATGGATCGATTAATAGAAAAGATAATCTGCTTACCTGGAAGGGATAGACACATCAACATATTACAATATTATCATACCATAAGAAATAATGAATATGAATTTTTAAAAAATGGAATTCACATGAAGTGATGTAGAATGAAGAAGGTAGGAATAAAAGAATAATATACACATAAAGTAGAACACTAGCAACAAAATTCATGTTAAATACATATCTTTTTTACTACCTTGTTAAAACTAAGTTAGGAATTTTGGTTCCTTAACAAGTGCTGAAGAGAAGCCTACAGTTACATGTACAAGCATTTATAATCACCATTTTTTTTGCTTTTTTATATGTTTTTGTTTAAATATTTGGATACTTATGTGACAGAAGTTAAAATAAATTTTCTTGTGAAAGTGCTAATAAGCATAAAATTCACTGTCATTAGGATTTATGTATTTCTTTGTTCTTGTGCTGTATAACTGGTTTTTACTAGGATACTAGTATATTCTAGTGCATTCTTAGAAAAACTGGGCCTAGAATATTACTATGTATCAGTAATAGAAACAAGGTAGTATTTTCTGGGAAGGGAAACCATCTACTATTTAAGATCAGACCATTTAAAAATTCAGTAAGAGATGGTTATTTAAATCAAAGAATATTCAGTTTTAAACTCTATAAAACAATGACTCAAAATTCAGACTTTAAAAAAGATAATATAGCCTTTAAAAAGATAATATAGCCTTACATCTTTTTCATTCTCAACATCCAGATATGGTAGACTGTTCTGTTGGACTGCTCTTCCATAAATCCCTGATGGTGGCTCAATGCTTGGTTTAATAGAGAATGTATCCCCATTTTCCACAGGAGGTATCACTGATTGGTTGCTTGTAACTGGAACTGAACTTGAGATTCCAAAAACACCTGAAATCAATCAACCAGCAAATATTCATTGAATATTTGTGCACAAGGCACTGTGAGAAATACAAAGATGGTTCCTGCCTTCAAGAGGCTTATAATTTAGTTGTGAAATTTAATAAATACATGAAAAGTTAAACAACAGCATGATACAACAGTATAAGAGGTATCAGAAGACAGGAGATGATTATTGTTAAATGAATATTACAGACAAGTGTTGCAAATTTAGCGAAGAGATTATGGACTAGATAGGCCTGAGCTGAGTTAATCTTTCAAAATAGGTAGAATTTAGAAGAGCAGGGGAGAAAAAACAAACACTATTGGGGCAAGGGAACAATGACATAAACAGAAAAAAAACCAAACCACAAGACATGTTGGGAGGGAATATAGAAAACTGTGAGATTAGTTCACTGGGGCAAAGGATAAATGTAAAAGAACAAGAGATAATGCTAGAAAGGTCAATTTGGGCAAACTGATGAAAACCCTGAATATAAGTCTAAACTCCATCCTATACGCAATGGGGAGACACCAAAGAGTATTCTAAGCAGGGGAGTGACATCAAATGAAATGGTAATAATTACTGTCAATGTTTTACTACTTTAAAAGTTTTCATTTCAATTAAAAAAACATAAGTGGAAAAATAAAGCAAACTAAAATACCTCTATAAAAAACATTTAAAATTTTCTTTTCTTTTTCCTTTAACATGAAACTAGGAGTTAAATTCTTGTTTGTCTAAAATGTAGGTGGAAACCAACATATTTATACAAATTTAAGCTGATAATTTAGTGAATAAGCAAAAGTTGCCATCCTAATTCTAGCTTTCATAAAACTTCTTTTTAAAAAAAAACAAAACAGTACTATAAAGATCCTGGAGATAATGAATGTATTGTATACTGTAGCTATTAAGTCATTCACTAATACCCTTACACAAGAAATTATTGCTGAAAAAAAAATCACTTATGTG
Source organism: Vombatus ursinus (assembly GCF_900497805.2). Classification (NCBI taxonomy): domain Eukaryota; kingdom Metazoa; phylum Chordata; class Mammalia; order Diprotodontia; family Vombatidae; genus Vombatus; species Vombatus ursinus. The sequence goes on from NW_020954723.1 coordinate 30,280,682, forward strand.
AATTCATTTTTTGAGTTATTAAGGAGTATAAATAAGCTCTGATGCATTTCTAATTAATTTCAATTTGAAAGATTTTTCAAAATCTTTACTGAACACCTGAATTAAACCAAACTCTTCTTTTCTATTTCAAACAGATAAGCTTTCCTATGTGTGAAGACTATAAATAAAACTAAATAACTTTGAAATCTTAATACCTTTTCCAACAACTACTACTGAGTCTTCTGATAAGGCATTTGTTGAAGTGAAGTCAAAATTGGAAATTTGCTGTAAATTTGATGACCCTGTAAATCCTAAAAGAATAGGTTTAAAAAGAGAATAAAATTTTTCTAATTGTTTTTCACTTCAATAATTTATAATGTAACAGCCTTTAAAATATATAATTTTTCATACATTTAAATATAATAAAGGGATAACATGTAAAGCACTTTGCAAACCTTAAAGCGCTATATAAATTTATGCTATTAATAATGATTATCATCTACATTTCAGTAACAAATGCTTTATGTTTTAAAAATGTTTGAAACAGATCAGAAATGAAAAGTGAAAAATTCTATATCTACATCTGGCTAACAGTTTGATTATTTTTTGACTGCAATGATTGTTACATTTGGGTCAACTTATGATAAACTTGGTCAACCAACCAGTTTGACTAATATATTCCCACAATTGATGAACTAACTGAAAGAAATTTTGATTGACTGTGGTCAGGCTTGCCTCCAGATTATCTGTGTTAATGGGGAGAACTAGTATGAAATCTGAAATCTGAAAATTATTTATATTTGGTTTTGGAATTTAACACAACATTTATCACATTAAATTTACTCTACTATATGTTTTTTGGCTTTGGTCAATACAGAAATTAGTTTGTATTTTTAGTGCTCATGTGAACTGATAGCAAAAGGAGATAGTCCCAAAAGCTGCACAATGGGAAAAATAAGCCAACATGGGATTGAAAACTTGGCAAAGACACACAGATCATCGAAGTTTAGTTACAATTAATAGCCGACAACTTACAATGAGGAAAAAAATAACAGCCATCCCAAGGATATGAATCATTGAGTTTTTTATAATTTTTTTCATAGAAGTAGGCTATTCATACTCCTTTTTTACATTTATTTATTCTTTGCACTATAGTCTGCTGCACAAACAGAAACTTAAACTATTAATCATTGAGTATGAAGAAAAAAATGTTCAAAATAAACTTCATATAAATATGCCATATTTACTCACAATTTCCTCCCCTTTCCCCTAATATTTTCACTCTATCAATTTTCACTCTATCTATTACTCAATCAAGGGAAAGAACATTTAGGTCCTCATCTATCTACCTTCATTAACCTTCATTCATTTTATCCCCCCAGTCATCTCAAACAACGAGCAAACTGGGGCAAAGTTTCCAGATGTCAAAGCATAGACTTAGGGAGATAGAGAGAAAAGAGGACCAGTTGGTCCTACAAATATATATATATATGTATTATATAAATGCTTAAGCTTATTATATATATGTATGTCTACACACATATACATATATATGTATATATACACACACATTCTTAGGCTGCAATCACTGTTTTGTGACTTTGGATGCTTTTTAAAACTGCCCTTGATATTAATTTTAACTTGATTTCACAGGCATTAAAAAAAATATGGGGGAGAGGCATGATTGGGCTAATCAAATGGAAAGAAGGATAAAGCCCATACAATGTAATATATAATTTGCCCTGGGGCCCACACTCCCCCCTTTTACTAAAAAACAGTGACTCACCCAGAGTTACACAGCAATCAGTAGGCAAAGTTAACTGGAATCTAAATCTACAGGCAATCCCCGCTTTTTGCTGCAATGTACTCCTGGAAACCGCATCAGAAAGCAGAATGGCAAAAAATGGATTATTTTTTTTCATATGCACTGTGTAGTCTGGAGCTACCCTTGTCCACCATTAGGTGGTGGTCTTGCCTTGCTATGGAATGTGAAGTTTACAGGGGCAGTGGGAAACAGAGGAATGAGCAGCTGAAAGTGAGCTGATCAAGGCTGTGAAAAGTGAAATACAAATACTTTTAAAGGCACTGCTGGATGTAGGTGAGATTCGAGGCAGCCAAAAGTGGGCATTGCCTTTAATGTTTTCTTTAGTACTTCTTCACTCCTAAACTAAAGAATGATGTAAATAAATCTTCCTTAGTAGGACAGATAGGAAAACGCTTTGCAAATGATGGAAGGAGACATTTACATTTATAATTTCCTTTCCTTTTACTTTTCAAGTTTGGAGTCTTAACACTTTTGATCTGTACTCCTGCATCTCTCCATAGAGTTAGGAGCACATTGATAAATCAACTGCCTCTGAATCCTGGGCCTAGGAGAGGCAAGAAGGAAATAAAGGAGCGAGAAAAGACACAAGGCAGCTACTAAGGAGTGAATTCAACAAAGACAGATGCTTTTAAAATTCAACCTTTTTCCGTCTAATCAAAAACCAGACCTATTTTTAATAGTAACTCTTTCACTGGCAAGAAAAAAGTTCTTATTTCAATGAAGAAAAGGAATACTAAGTGTTGGTAGAGATTATACAAGGAAAAGGTAATTTTCTTAAAAAAAATTTCTTCTCAAACTCAAAGTATGGGGAAGAAATACTCAGGCAGAGAAAATATATGAGTAAATATGGTAAAAAAAAATTCACTTTATACAAAAGCTAAGAACTGGCTGCTATTATGATTAAACAGGACAATTACTATACTATACCATGGGCCGAGATTCTTTAATGAAACTTAAGTATTTCCTCCAATTCTTTCCTCCCATTCCTTCCATTTCTTAATCATATAAATAAACTATGTAATAGATCTTTTGGTTGAGTCATTCCACATAAACATTCACCATGATCCAAGTTTTATTTTGCACATGATTAAGTTAAAGAGTGATCTGCTTACATTTCAAGAACAAAATTTTACCTATTTTCACTACATTTGCTGAGGTTTCCAGCTTATAAAATGGTGGATTATATGATCACATAACAGTTCCCCGCTGCTTACAAATCTGAACACGACAATTTTAAATTAAAAGTATTACCTCTCGCATTTGTAACCCTTGAAATCTGTCCTCCTCCCCTACCCCTTGCCCTCCAATTCTAAGGGGTAAATATAAGCAGTAGAACTCTTTCTGAACGCTTGATCAGAATAGTTGAGAGGGATACAAACTTTGGCTATACTGTAAGTTTTAAAACACAAAGGTGTTAACGATAGCTAAATGCTTCAGGCTTTAAGTATTTACCCACAAAATTTCCTTAATTTTTTTCCTTCTACCAGTTTTAGCAGCCAAATAATTTAAGTATTTGTATTTTGTGGAGTATTAATATAAGAATTTGGTTGGATAAATTTGGTATCTAATAATTCATTTTTATAAGCCTGGAGGGAAGTTCACAAACCTTTTGCATGTTTATAATGCTTCAGGTGTTCTTTATTTTGGATTTTAAAAACAGTAGGTGAAACATCTCGTGACCTGTCATCTTCAAAATCACCACAACCATACCCATAGTTCATGCGCTGGCCAATTATGCTCACATTCGATGTAATTCCTGCATAATAAAATTCAGAGTAAATGTATTTAAAGATAAAGGCAATTCAATGTTTTAAACAAACCTTCTGCACAAACTAGGGCATGATAACAATCATTTTAAAGATTTTGATCAATCAGTAATTTCAATAATAACAATACATGAGAAAATATAATGGCACATATGGTGAAAAACAATTACAAGAAATTTGTGAATTTAATTTACAAATGCCAAATTAAAAAATTTTTAGCTCTTAAAATATATTGTATTTTTTTTATTTATAATAATTATGACAGGAATGAACACCAAAAACCTCTACCAAACCCTGGAATTCATTTTGGCATAAAATTAGGAAATACATTAAAAGGTAGACTTTTCCCACTGTAGTCATATTATAAATAGTTCAAAATTTCCATTCCAAACCCACTGTTATTTCTTGTTCTCTGATACTTACTAGTGTGACCTGGGCAAGTCACTTAACCTCTGTATGCCTCAGTTTCTACAACTGTAAAATGGGGATAATAATAGCACTTAGCTCCTATGGTTGTTGTGAGGATCAAAAGAGATATTTGCAGACTTTATAACACTATATAAATGGTAGTTAATACTATTAAGTCGTAAGCTAAGGACTAAATATTAAGTAAGTTAATAATATTAAGTAGAAAGTAAGCTCTTTATATATATCAGGTATAAACTTATAGAAGGCCAAATAATCTTAATAAAATTCCACTTTAAACAAATTATATATGGTCTTATAAGTTAGAGCTAGAGGAATGAAAAGAGTGGCAGAGTGATGAAGCAGAAATAACAGTGGATTTGGAATCCAGAGGACCTAGACTGAGTAAGAGGTAGTGAGTGCTGCTTCATGGAGACAAAGCTGTTCCTAGAGTCAGGAAAGAAGACCTGGGTTCAAGTCCCATCCCTGACATTGAAATGGAAAAAACAAACAAATAAGAAAACCCGAAAATGTAAACTGGCTTGGAAAACAGGGAATGAATAGACAATCTAAGTGTTAAGGGACACTCCCAGAAAACCATAACTAAAAAACAAAACAAAACAGAAAACCTAGATACCATTTTTTTTTCAGTAAAGCATAAATGAAAACTGTCCAGATTTATTAGAAACAAAGAACAAAGTGAAATTATAATCTACTGATGTCCTCTTGAAAGAAATCTCAAAATGAAAATTCCCAGGAATATCATAACCAAATTTATAGCTTAGGGGTTAAAACAAAATACTGCAAGCATCCAGGAGTGAAAAGTACCAAGGAATGACAGGATTCATGTAAGACTTGGCAGCTATAATTATAAAAGAGAAGAGATTTTTAATAAGATAAGGCAAAATAGATTCAGGATTATCACCAAGAATAATTTACCTTGCAAAGGTGAAAGTAATTCTACATGAGGAAAAAACACCTTAATGGAACAGAGGCTTATAAAAAGACCAAAGGTGAACAGAAAATTTGAAATAAGAGGAACCCAGAAAGGTAAAAATATTTGAAGAATATTTCACTATACAATAATGAAATGTTTATATTATAATAGAGGGAGAAGAAACAAGTACCTGTCCAGATTTCTAATTTCTTCAACAGTCACAGAGACAAAAATAAGACAGGGTTTTTTTTGTTCCCTATTTTGATGGTTTTTAGAAAGGAAAGAAAAGGGAGAGGAAAAAGAAATACACTATAAAAGAAAGGAAGGAGGAGGGGGTGGAGACATTAACTATTTTTTATACTCAAGTAGTATGAGAAAAAGTACAGCCAAACATGGAAGTGGGGAATGAGGGAAGAGCCATCACATGAACCTTACTCCAATCTGAACCAGTCAGTCAATTGATATGGATTCATTAAGTGCCTACTATATGCCAGGCACTATGCTAACCATTTGGGGATACAAAAAGAAGCAAAAGACAGTACCTGCCTTCAAGGAGCTTAAAATATAATGGGTGAGACAATAAATATGTACAAATATGTCAAATACAGGATGAATAGGAAATAATTGAGGGAGGAAAGGCATTAAAATTGAGAAATTAGGAATGGCTTCCTGTAGAAGATAGGATTTTAAGTGGGATTTGAAGGGAGCCAGGGAAGCCAGTAAGGAGAGAATTCTACAACTGAGGGATAGCCACAGAAAATTCCAGGAGCTGAAAGATGGAATGTCTCGTTTTCAGAACTGAAAAGAAGCCAATGTCACTGGACTGAAGAGAATGTGGTAAGGAGTAAGGTATAAAAATACTGGAGGGAGAGGTGTGATTGGTTATGAATGGCTTTGAATGCCAAAACAGAGGATTTTATATTTCATGCTCAAGCCACTGAGGATTATTGAGGTGAGGGTGGGCAGCTAGACATGGCTGGGTCCTCATTTTAGAAAAATCACTTTGGTAGCTAAATACAAGAATGATTAGAGTAGGGAGAGACTTGAGGCGGGCCAACTCATCAGCAGGTTATTGCAATAATTCAGGCATGATGTGATGAGGGACTGCACTAGAGTGGTGGCAGTGTCAGAGGAGAGAAGGGACACACAGGAAAGATGTTGCAAATGTGGAATTGACAGGCCCTAACAACACAAGGGAAGATATGGGAGGTTGAGAGATAATAAGGAGTCAAAGATAACACCTAACTGCTGGAAGAATGGTGTTCCCCTTGATAGTAATTGGGAGTCTGGATAGGGAAAGGCTTATGAGGAAAGATAGTAAGCTCAGTTTTGGACATGTTGAGTTCAATATGTCTACTGGATATTCATTTCAAGATGTCTCAAAGGCAGCTGGAGTTGTGAGATTGGAGGGCAACAGAGAGGTTAGGGCAGGATGTCATCAGCATAGAGAAGTTGATGAGCTCACTAAGTGAAATAGTAGAGGGACAAGAGTAAAGGGCTTAAGACAGAGCAGTGTGGGACATCCATGGTTAGTAGGCATGAGATTGAGGAGAGAATAATCTCCTGAAAACCTAGGGAGAAGAGACTATCAAGGAAAAGAGGGTGATCAACAGTGTCAAAGGCTGAAGAGAGGTCAAGAAGAATGAGGATTGAGAAAAGGTCACTGGATTAGGCAATTAGGAGATCATTGGTTACTTTGGAGAGATCAGTTCTGGTTGAAAGATGAGTTTGGAAGCCAGACTGTAATGAGTTAAGAAGAGAGTGAGAGGAGAGGACCTGGAAGCATCTATTGTAGACAGAGTTCTCAAGGAGTTGAGCCACCAAGGAGAGAAGAGATATAGGATGATAGCGGAGATAGAAGGATTAAATGAGGGCTTTTTAAGAATGAGGGAAACACATGGGCATGTTTGTAGGCAGTAAGAAAGAAGCCAATAAACAGGGAGAGATTGAAGAAAAGTGAGAGAGTGGGAATGATCGAGGGGAAGATTCTGTTGGAGATGAGATGAAAAAGGATTGACTGGGTAGGTAGAAGAGTTTGCCTTGGCAAGGAGTAGGGCCACCTCTGTGTGACAAGAATAAATGAGGAAATAGTGGCAGAAGGCATCTGAATGATAGATGAGGAAGAGGGAAGAAGAGGGAGCTCACAGTGAATGGCCTCAGAGTTTGTTTGGTTTTTTTTTGAGTAAAATACAAGATTCTCAGTTGATAGAAGGACAAAAGGGGAGCCATGGGAGGTTAGAGGAGAGAGGAAAAGGTTTGGAAGAACCACTGAAGAGAGTAGGACAGTAAGATGATAAGGACCCAGTTGAGGCTGTGCAACATAAATTTGGAGTGGACCCAGTTAGAACAGTTGTGTGATTTTCTCCATCTTTGTTCAGTAGCATGTGTGTAGAAGTGAAAAGTGCAGATAGTGGGAATGATTCAAGGATGAAGTTTGGCAGGGGACAGTCAGCACTATGATGGGAGGCCAGGAACACGAGAGAAGAGGCCAATTTAGAATTGAAATGGTTCACCAAAGTGTTGACACTTTAGTTGACACTCCATCTTGAGAAGGAGAAAAGAGGAGAGAATAGCTAATACGTGGGTCACAGCCTGGGAGAGAACTGAATAGTTGAGGATTAAAGGTCACGGAGTAGATGAAGAGTTGAGTTTGAGAAGGCAAGAGAAGTAGAAAACAAATAGGTTATGGTAAGACAAGGGGACTCAGAGTTGAGACAAACCTAAATAAACCTAACAAAAACTTAAAATAAGAAAGAAGTACCTGAATAGAATTTTGGAAAAGTTAGATGTGATAGCTACTAAATGGGAATAGAGAGAAGTATGCATATATCTCAGGTGTGTATGGCAATTTCAGAAAAAAAAGATGAACATTTGCTAGGACATAAAACATCATAAACAAATGCAGAAGCAGAAATATTAAATACATCCTTTACTCAGTACAACCCAATACAATTATGTTCAATAATGTGCATCTGAAGAAAGGTTTCAAAATTAACTAGACTCTCAATATTTAATCCTAAAGAATTGTTAGGTTAAAGATTAAATCACAGAAACAATAGAAATTTCACCAAAGGAAATGACAACAATGAGACAACATATTAATATATGCAATTCAGTCAAAACAGACCCAACGGGAATTTATAGCTCTAAACTTTCATCAACAAGCATGAAAATAAATTTTTTAAAAAGCTAGAAAAACAACAAAATGCAACCCCCCAAACAAAACACCAAAGTGGAAATTATGAAAATCAAAACAGAGATTAACAAAATTGAAAGCAATAAATCCCATTGCACTGACAAATAATACTAGGAGCTGTTTTTTTTTTCTTTTTGGGTGTTGGGGGAAACAAATAAAATAAACTCTTAGGTAGTGTGATTAAAAAAGAGAAAGGAAAACAAATTGCTGGCATCAAACATGGAAAAGGAGAACTAACAGCTAACAAAGAAGAAATAAAGGAAATTATCTTGTTCTACTATATGCCACCAAAACTGAAAAGCCAAATGAAATCGATCAGTAGTTGCAAAAATATAAAATACTCAGATTATAAGAATAGAGAATTAAAATAACTCATTTCTCAGAAAAAGAATGTGAACAAGCCATAAATGAACTCAAAGAAAAAACCTCATAATAAGATAGATTAAAAAAATTTAATCCAATATTATATAAACTGTTTGCAAGCTAGGAAAAAAAGAATCCTACCAAATTCCTTCTCTGATACAAATACAGTCCTAATACTATGGTTGTGGACACCAATCCTCATCCTTCCAGGACCAGAGACTCAAAAACCAAGACTCACTTGTATGATCAGAGCCTCAGAAATCAGACTTTTTGCTTTCAGGACCCTGTTGAGCAATTACTCTGTCACTGGACCCAATGTACACGCAGGGAATCTTCCCTGCATTTCTCACAATCTTGGTGTGAAGCAAAGGTAATGGAGCTGAATCTGAATTTCAATGAGGAGACAAATGATGCCCAAGTATTTTCACTCTTTCCCCCTAGAATTTATATTACTCTTCCTTAATTGATTATCAGACTCCTCACAACAGTTATTTGAAAATGTCTCTTCTTTCTTCAAGCTACCAAAACTACCTCCTCTATCCTAATTCTAAGAAGACTTTACTCCTAATTTACTGAGAAAACAGAGGCCATCTGTTGTAAGCTCCCTCTTCTATCCTATTCTACACATCAAATCCTCTTTTTATCATCCCTTAATCTCTCCAGTCTCTGAAGAGATGGCCCTTTTTTTGTACTTACTCGTTGGATTCCATTTTCCTCCCCTCCTGGCAGCTTGCTCCTTCAGTCACATCCTTTTTAATCTTCAATTTCTCCCTATCCCATGGCTCCCTCCTTGCTTCCTACAAGCTGATCCATAACTTCTTCCCCTCCCAACCTATAAAAACCTTAATTTGACCCTATTATCCATTCAAGCTGTCAATTCAATTTAATTCATTAGCATTTACTAAGTAGGTACCCAGCATGAGACAGGCACTGGACTAGGGGATAAAAACACAAAAACTGAAATAATCACTATCTTTAAGGAGCTGTTGCCTTTGTTCTTCCTTTGTTTTCCAAGAGTACCAATGACATCAATGGGCGATGTCATCACTTACGTGTGAATTGATTAAGTGAGGAAGAATTACACAAAGTTGGCAGCCTCACTTTCTCTTTCAGAGTCATCAAAGACCAGTGGCAAGACAAAAGTCAAGATGACTGGTGATGGCCCAGGATGCAGTGGATGAGCTTGATATCTGCAATGTTTGACCAAGCTCTAAGCACTTCACAGCACGTGCTTTAGTCATTTTCAGGGCCATTGGAACAAACTGTTCTCATCTGTCCATTCCAACAGAGGAAGTCTTCACATGCTTGGGGCAGACATCCCCCTAACTCACTGATAGGTTAGAGGCCTGTCAGTTACCCTCAACCTGGTTTAGCCCATCTGCCTAGATGGTTTTACTATGCATGCTTCTCTGTGTATTCCATAGCTCTGTGGAACCACAGGTCAGAGCTGAATGCCAGGTGTTGGGCACCAAAGGTGGCTGAGTAGCCCTGAAAAGGGCTTGGCAAGCCCTCACACCAGAGGTGCTAGTCCTCCTTGAACACTCCATACACTCCTTATGGAGTCAATATACACAGAAATAAGTACTAAGTACGTTCTACATCCTTTTTCTCTTTCACAGCCAACTCCTAGAAAAAGCCATCTATATTTAACGGCCTTCCCATTCACTTCTCAAAACTTTTTAATTAGGCTTTTAACTTATCAACTGAAACTGCTCTCCTAGGTTACCAACCATCTTTTAATCACTAAATCTAATAACCCTTTCTCAAACCTCATCCTACATGACCATTCTGCAGTACTTGACATGTTGATACTTCTACCCTCCTTCTTCTATGCCTCTTCCTGATATTCTATCCTCCCTGAGTTTCCACGAGTTTTTTCTTGGCCATTCCTAATAGTTTTGACCACTCTTCCTTAATCTCTTTGGATAGATCATCATAAATGTCTTGCCTACTCACTCCAGGTAATTTCCAAAGTTCTGTCACAGGCTCTCTTTCCTTCTTTATATTATTATAATTATTAATTTTATATTTAATTTTATAATTTACATTTTATAATTTTAAATTTATATTTAATTTTATATATTTCCCCTCTTGTAGTGATGTCAAGTCTTACGAGATCATTTCATTGTAATTGACTTTAAGATGAAAGAATTATGGGAGCACAAATTTAGAGCTGGAAAAAGACCAGTGAATACAGATAAAGAAAATGAAGCTGAGAGATGTTAAATGATTTGCCCCAGGGTCATAACTGTCCAAGACAGTATTCAAACTGAGGTATTCCTGACTCCAAATCCAATGTTAGCAATCTACTGCTCCACTTGGCTGCCTTTACATATCCAGCACTAATCTCTTTCCTAAATTGAAATGCCACAGATATTTCAAACTTGACATATCCAAAACAAAAACCACTACCATACCACCACCTAAATCTACCCCTCTTCCAAAAAAGCTTATTTTTGTTTTGAGAACTCCACATTTTTCCATTATCTCCACTTACCCTCAATTCCCAGTCCCACCCAATCAACTGTCAAGTCTTATTATGAAGACTTTGCTCTGCAGAACCAAGAGAACGTTGTACACAATAACAGCCATGCTGTGGGATGACTAATATTGATAAATTTAACCCTTCCCAGCAATACAAGGATCTAAGATCTCCAGAGGTCTCATCATGGAAAATGCTATCCACAACCAAAGAAATAACTATGGAAGTTGAATTGCTATTTTTTTCTCTTCAGTTTCTTTTGTTTCCTCTTTCTGATAGTTCCTCCTATTGGTTTTAATTTTTAATTACAACATCACTAATGTGAAAATATGTTTAATAGGAATGTAAATGTATAGCCTATATCAGATTGTGTGCCGTCTTGGGGAGGGTGGCAGGGAGGAAGGGGGAGAAAATTTTTAAACTCAAAAGCTTATAGAAGTGATTATTGATAAATCAAATTAAATTAATAAAAAAAAAGACTTTGCTTCACACACTTTAGGCCTTACTACCTCACGTGGACCATTTCAATTATAGTATTTTAATCGGTCTTGCACCTTCCCATCTTTTCCCTTTTCCGATTCATCTTCCATGCCAAGATAAGGCACATAAAAGCACTCCCGTCCTCAACAGCTTCAGCGGCTGTCTATTGCTTCTGTGGTTGAACACACTCTGTCTGGTATTTTAAGCCATTTGCACTCAGCCTTCAGCCTACTTTATCAATCTAATTTCAGAGTACTCTGAAGCCTCCTGGCTGCCCTCCGTACATACCATTATGTGCCCTGATCCCAGAACATGGTAGCACAGCCAGCTTTTCTCTGTCTGCAGTGCCCCTACTACACCATTACCTCCTGCCATCCTTTGCTTACACTAAGGTGCCACCTACACAAGGCCCCAGTTGTTGGTGCTCCACCTCCCGCAAAAAATTATTTTTTACTTACTGTATTTACTGTACATAAAGGAATATGTGTATGAGTGTATATATACATACATACACATATATTTGTAGACAGAGACACATAGATATATATTTTTTCCTTTGCATTTATCATGTACATGGTTTATCAGCTGGACAAGCACTGCTTTGTTTTCTTCGTTGTATATGCAGTCCATGACACAAAGCCTTACTTGTGGCAGCCAACAACAGATAAGTGCTTATTGAACAAATTTAACTGAGGCTGTTCTAATAATCCAGATGAAAGATGAGGAGGAGCTGAACTGGAGTGGTTGGTGGCTCTATGAATAGAGAGGTCAGACACAGGAAACGCTGTGCAGGTACATGACTGGACGAGTGACTGATCAGGGGAGAACTGAACATGACTCTAAGCTTGTGAACCTGGGTTACTAGAAGGAAGAAGGTACCTTCAACAGAGAGAGAGGGAGGCTAAGAAGAAGGGCAGGCTTTTTGAGAACGAAAATTAATTTTTTAGACGTGCTAAATGTAAGATAACTATGAGACGTCCATGTGGAGTGTGTATCAGACAACTGCGGCTGCAGGACTGGAGAGCTCAGAAGAGAAGTAAGGGATAGATATGTACATATGAGGAGGAATGGTCAGGTGGAGAACCAGGAAGAGAGAGTATCACGAAAAACTGGGAAGAAGGGAATATCCAGAAGGAGGACGTGGTCAGCAGTGTCAAAAATTGCAGAGATCAAGGTAGAGAAGAACTGAAAAAAAGACTGAAAAATTAGAGAGATGGTTGGCACAAAACAATTGAAAATGAACGTTCCAAAATCACAAACGATAAGCTTGGCCCCGAAGAAGAGATATGTTAAGATACCTCCTCTTACTTCTTTGTAAAGGTTGGGGTATGGGGAGATCCACAGGGACTGAATATTGCACATATTGTTAGACTGTTTCAATATACTGATTGTTTTGCATATTTTACCCCTTCTTCCTTTTTTAAAAAAATTCTTTTGTTATATGGGCTGCTTCTCTAGCAGAGGCAGGAGCAAGGATACAGGGGGAAATTTAAGCTTTGTAAAATGATATCAATAAAAAGTTATTTTTTAAAAAAAGAGATAGTTGGTAACCTTGAAAAGGATGGTTTCAGTCAAATGGTAAGATAGGCAACTGGATTTCAGTGGGTTCAGAAATAGCAGTTGAGAAACTGGAGGCAAGCACAGTTGTGTTTGTTTTTCCTAGGAATTTGGCTACGGAAGGAATGGGATAGAGATGGGGACCAGACTCATGATTTCACTGGTATAAGGAAAATCTCTGGTGAGGAAACTCCCTCTATCAATGAAGCTTGGCACTTTAACTGCAGTTTAGCCTTAGAGTTGCTTAGAGCACTTAGAAGTTAGTGATTTAGGGGGCAGCTACGTGGCACAGTAGATAGAGCTACGGCCTCCGAGTCAGGAGGACCTGAGTTCAAATCCGGCCTCAGACACTTGACACTTACTAGCTGTGTGACCCTGGGCAAGTCGCTTAACCCCACTGCCCAGTAAAAAAAAAAAGAAAACAAACAAACAAAAAAACCCAACCAAAACAAAACAAAAGATAATAGTTTACTCTCAGCAATACAATGATCCAAAATGATTCTGAAGGATTTATGATAAAAAACTGCTCTCCACCTCCAGAGAAAGAACTGATGGAGTCTGAATGCAGACTGAAGCATACTTTTTAAACTTTCTTTATTATTCTTGTTTTTTTTGGTCCGTGTTTTCTTTTTTCAACATGTCTAATACAGAAATGTTTTGCGTGATTGCACATGTATAAGATATATAAAATTGTTTGCCTTATCAAGGAGCAGGGAGGAGAGAGAAGAAGGGAGACAATTTGGAACTTGAAATTAAAGAAAAAACAAATGTTAGAAATTTTTATTTACATGTAATTGAGAAAAAATAAAAATGAAATTAAAAAAAAGACAACAGTTTAAAGGAATGGCTAGAGTTATGAAGGTTTAGGAATGGATGAGATATAGCTCTGTTTGTAGGGAAAAGGGATGAAGCCAGTGGATTAAGAGAGATGGAAGAACAGAGAGTGAAAGGAGATGAATGAAGGAGTAAATTCCTGAAGACATATGAAAGGATGGGATCAAGAACACAGGTAGAGAAGATGATCCTGCAAGGAAAAAGGCTACCTCTTGATAGACTGGAACAAAGCATAAGAGAATGAAGGATTACACTGAAATTTCATATGTAGAAATGAGAAGATGGGGCTCATCAGAGATGACCTCTATTTTCTTAGTAAAGTATGAGGAAAAGTTTTCTGCTGAAGGGAAATATGCTCTACATAAATAACTTATGAAGGGAAAAGAAGGTTCAGAATAGATGCTGTGGGGTGTGACATAGTGACAACTAGGGAGAAGTAAAAGGACTGCCAAATACCAGTGTGGGACCAGTAGAGATAACAGAATGCAAATTTAGAGTGGACAATGTGAGTAAGTGCTGAACTAGAAAATGGAGGAAGAATGATTCGGGGAGAGAAAGGGGAGACTGGTAGATAACAGCCACCAGGTTCTGGATTACTACTATCTCAGTCAGTTAATAAACATTTATTAAGCACTTACTATATGCCAAGCACTGTGCTAAGCACTGGGGATACAAAGAAAGGTTTAAAAAACAAAAAAATCCTTGCTCTTGAGGAGCTCACAAGTATAATATGGGAGACAGCATGCAAACAACTATATAGAAACAAGTTATACACAAGATAAATTGGAAATAATAGAGTGAAGGCACTAGAATTAAGATGGATCTAGAAAGGCTCCTTGTAGAAGGTGAAGTTTTAGCTAAAACCTGAAGGAAGCCAGAGAAGACAGGAGGTAGAGATGAGGAGGGAGAATATTCCAGGCATGGGGGACAGTCAGTAAAAATGTCCAGAATTGGGAGATGATGGAGAGTCTTGTACAAAGAACAGCAAGGAGGCCATTGTCACTGGATTACGGGGGCGGGATTGGGGCAGGGGGAGTAGCATAAAGTATAAGAAGATTGGCAGAGGGGAAAGTTATGAAAGGCTTTTAATGTCAAACAAAAGATTTTATATTTGTTCCTGGAGGTGACAAGGAACCATCGGTTTACTGAATAGGGAGGGTGACGTGGTCAGATCTACACTTTAGGATCACTTTGGCAGCTGAGTAGAGGATGGACTGGCGTAGGGAGGACTCCAGGCAGGGAGACCAATCAGAAAGCTGTTGCAAAAGTCCCAGGGTGAGATGAAGAGGACCTGTACCAGAGTGGTGGCAGTGTTGGAGGTGAGAAGGAGCTAAATATGAGACATGCTATGAAAGTAGAATTGACAGGACTTGGCAATATGTTGGATATGGGCATATGTGGTGCTGGGGTTGGGGGGGAGAGTAAAGAGTCAACGATTACATGTAGGTTGAGAACATGGTGACTGGGAGGATGGGGAGCCCTTGAGTAATAATAAGGAAGTTTACAAGGGGGGAAGCTGTTGTGGGAAAAATAATGAGTTCAATTTCAGACAAGTCTAGTTTAAGATGTCTACACAATACCCTATTCAAAATGTCTAAAAGGCAGTTAGTGATGCCAGACTACAGGTCACAGAGAAGTTAGGGCTGGATAAATAGTGTGAGAATAATTAGCAAAGAGATGATAATTGAATCCATGGTAACTGATGAGATCATTAAGCAAAATGCTAGAGAGGGAGAAGAGAAGTCCCAGGACAGAGCCCTCTGGGACATCTGTGGTTGGCAGGCACGACCTGGATGAAGATCCAGTAAAGAAGACTGAGGAACAGTCAGACAAGTAGGGGAAGAACCAGGAGAGAGAGGTGTTCTGAAAACCTAGAGAGAAAAGAATATCAAGAAGAGGGCGACTGACAGCTACAGAGAGGTCAACAAGAATGAGAATTATTGGATTTGGCAGTTAAGAGATCCTTGGTAACTTTGGAGAGGGCAGTTTCAGCTGAATGATGAGAAGAGAAGGAGAGGAGAGGAAGTGGAAACAACTATTGTAGATAGGGATTTAAGGCACAAAAGGGAAAAGAGACATGGGATGATAGCTAGCATGGGCGGATGGATAGATCAAGTGAGGGTTTTTTTAAGATCTGAAAGACACGGATATGTTTACGGGCATGTTAGGAGGGAAGCAGTAGAAAGGGAGATAAGTGAGAGAAAGGGAACGATAGGGGGGCAACAGAAGATGGGATGGAATGGGATTCCTCATGCAGGTGAAAGGGTTTGTCTTGCTAAGGAGAAGGACCACTTCTTCAGGTGCTACAGGAATGAAAGATGAGATGGGAGGACAGAAGGCATCTGGGTGATGAGAAAAGAGGGAGCTCTTAGTGAATGACTTAAATTTTTTCAGTAATCTATGAGGCAAGGTACTCAGGTAAAAGGGTGAGGGGCAGAGGGAAAGAAGCCAGGGGAGGATTGAGAAAGGAAGAAAAGGTTTTAAAGAGCTCCTATGGAGAGTGGGATTGTGAGTTAATTAAGGAAGAGTAAAAAAAATGGCCTTAAAGCAATGAGGGTCCAGTTGAGATAACGTATATAAATTTGTATTAGATCCAGTCACAATGGTTGTACGATTTTCTCCAGCTTCTTTCAGCGACGTGTGTGTGTGTGTAGGAGTGAAGGCAGTGAGCGGATGGTAGGAATGATCCGAGGCTGAGGCCATCTGCTGTTTCCTAAGCTCAGCATTCCAACTCTTATGTCCATGCTTTGCTTAGACTATCCTCCATTCTCGAAACACTCTCCTTTCTCCCCTCTTCCTCTTAGCTTCCTTCAAGCCTCAACTCATTTGCCACTTCCTTTCCTTATCTCCTTAGTTGTTATTGCTATCTCAAATAATCAGCTATATACTTATACGTTTACATGTTTTGTCATCCTGTAGAATGTAAACTCCTTGAAGGTAGGAATAGCTTTCCAATTTGTCTTTGTATTCTCAGGCTCTAGCCCAGTAACTTGCACATAGTGAGAAAGCCAATAAATGTTTATTGGATTGGATCATTGCACAATTCCTTTAAGAATCATTGTCACATGTTGCATTCAAATTACACAGTTTGAATTTATAAAATTTGAATGTTTGTATAACTTAATAGGAATGTAACTATTAAATAAAGGAAGATATACTCAAAATTTTAACAACCTTAAAATAAATGTAATTTATGAATTTATTAAGTCTAATCCATACTTTAACAGTTTAAACAATCCAAAAATAGAAATTACATAGTCCCACTGAAAGTGGCTGCAGTTCAGATTTGTTTGGAAGTAGTTGGTTATTAAAAATCAATCAATCAACCTACTATGTGCCAGGTACTAAATTAAACTTGAGGGCTATAAGAATGAAACTGAAACAGTTCATGCGCTCCAGGAATTTACAACGAAATGAGAAAGAGGACATGTACAAATATGAGCATAAACAGAACACATACAAAATGAATAAAAGAAGCTTTAGGAAGGAGGTACCAAGAAGCTTGGAAAGATTTCCTATAGAAGACGGTGCTTGAGCTGAGTTCTGAAGGAAACCAGGGATTTGATAAATTGAAGTTGAAGAAGGAATGCATCCCAGGATTGAGGGACAGCTAATGTAAAAGCACAGACGTGGGCCCAGAAACACCCTTCCTCCTCTATTCCAACTACTGAACTTCCTGACTTCCTTTAAGTCCCAACCAAAATTACACCTCCTATAAAAAGTCTTCTCCAACGCTTTCTAATTCTAGTGCCTTCCCTCAGTTAATTATTTCCTATTTATCTTTTATTATAACTTGTTTACATATATTTGTTTGCTTGTTGTCTCTCCCACTAGATTTCGAGCTCCTCGAGGTCAGGGATTGTCTTTTGCTTGTTTTTGTATCCCCAGTATTTGGCATAGTGCCTAGAACATAGTAGGATTAAATGCTTAATGACTAAGGATGATCAAGAATGTCACATGAAGCACAGAAGTCAAGGGAGTTGAGGACATAGAAGCAGTCAGTAGACATGTAAGTCAGTAGATTGTTAGTAACTTTGGAGAGACCAGTTTCAATTGATTGAGACAAATTGCCAAGGGTTAAGAAGAGAAGAGAGAAAGTTGAGGCACTAACTACAGATGGCGTTTTTTTTTTCTTTTTCTTTTCTTTTTAGGCAATTGGGGTTAAGTGACCTGCCCAGGGTCACACAGCTAGTAAGTGTCAAGTGTTTGGTCTGAGGCCGAATTTGAACTCAGGTCCTCCTACTTCGGGGCCACTGCTCTATTCACCTAGTTGCTCCTACAGATGGCTTTTTAAAAAAGTCTGACTCAAAAAGGAAGAGAGATATATGATACTAATTAGTGGGGATGATAGGATCTAGTAAGGATTTTTACAGGATGAGGGGGACCTGAGAGCATTTGTAGACAAGTACGGATGGAACCAATAGAAAGGAAGGCATTGAAAATTAAAGAGAAAGTAGAAACAATTATAGAAGCAATCTGCTAGAGAAGATAGGTGAGGATGAGATCAAAGGTACATGCAGAAGGTTTATGTTTTATGAGAAGGTTCACTTCTTCAACAGAGATTGGAATAAAGGAGGAAATGGTGGGAGATAATGTTGGGGGGGCAGGGATGGTTTCAGAAGAGGAGGAGGAAAGAAGAAGGAATCTTTAGAGGAAAGTATTCAATACAGGTATGAAGCAAGGGCATTTTGAATCTGAAATTCATTTTTCTAAATTTTCCAGGCCATTTCACAATACTGTTTAACTATCTAGCTGAAACTTATCAGTTTTTATAATACTATTTTTACAGAAAAAGTGTTCCATGGTGCATCAGGAAGCCAATAGGAAGCAAAAAATGCTTGGTCAGGTATAGCTGCTATAAGGAATCACAAAATATCATGGAGGATACCCTATCCCTTCTTCTGAAAGCTGAATAACTATGAGGAAAAAGGGAAAACTGTGAAAGTATATGGTATATACACTTCTTTATCTCATTTTTCTAAGGTAAATTTCCATGTTATTTTTCATAAATTAAATTTGTAAGTTACAGATCTATTAGTTAACTTCAAAAAAGTAATTCAATTTTATTTAATTTCAGTTCCAAATTCTCTCCCTCTCCCATCCATGGAAAAACAAAGACTACTACAAATATGTGTAGAAAAGAAGGAAGAAAAGAAGGAGAGAAGGGAGGAAGGAAATATGCTTCAATCTATGCTGAGTCAATCCCTTCTCTATCTGGAGATAAATATCATGTTTCACTGTTAGTTTACTTTTAAACAAAAAAGATCCAATACATAAGAATGCCTACTCAAAGAAACCTTAGATATGAAATACACTCTGCATCACCATCTATGTAAAATTTCACCTTTTCCTCTAATGAGGAAGTTTCATGCTTCTATTTAGATATTCTATTTGTTTATAATATAGACAATGAATACCTGAATTGGAGCTCTGTTCCACTACATGAGAATTCTTATTTTTTGCAGAGGAGAGTCTTGTTGAATAAGGTTTGGATCCAAATGTGGGAAATATGTCTGCCCTAAAAAAATATGAAGTAATCAAATAAGAATATTAAATATGTAGAAAATATTTAGCACACCACTGTCCTTCAAGAAACTATTTTAGAGAGTAAGACATGAAAAATTAAGTACACAAATCCTTATATCAAAGCTGTCAATTCACTACTGAGTCTACCCATTCTATTCGAATAGATTTATTCAAAAGTATATGCATATATGTACAAGTGTGTATGTGTGACAAACTAGAACTTTGTAATTCCTTCTGAAGAGCTGTTATGGGAGGAACCATTAATATTGGATCCAAAACAGTACATTACAAAACAGAATGATCACTAGTTTCCCACTGTATTTATCTATATCCCTGTACTACCTTGAGTAATTAAAAATTAATTGCATTATAAATATAGGAATCAGAAACCAATGTAAATTATAAATAACTTTCTTCCTCAGAAGAAGAGATAGAATAATTTTAGGTAATTTTTTAGTTTTCTTTTCCTGGCATCAGAAAGACATGTATTTCTTGTTTCATCAAGAAAGAAAATCATGGAGAGTATTAATTAGAAATTTTAAGAGAATGACTTTGCACCAGTATACATTAGTGACATTACAAATATCTGACAGTTGATTATATGAAACAGATCTAGTAGATGCTGATAACTACAAAACTAATCTGAGCTGGAGTTTTTATTATCTTAATAAGAAATCTTTTAAAAAATTGCCAGGAGTTAATTATTCAGAAATGTTCAAGTACATGTGATTTGGGATGAAAAAAAGTCTTTATTTTTTTTCCTGCTATTTGAGTTTATTGCCCTTTAGTACTGTTTACAATTTGAGGAGAAACTTCTCAGAGGTGACATGTTACTCTATACTGCCTTCTTTAATTTTTTAAAATAAAATTTTATTTTCTGTTCCAAATTCTTTCCCTTCCCCTTTCTTCTACTTCCCAGAAGGCAAGAAAATCAAAACCCCATACAAATATGGATAATCACGCAAGAAAAGGTCCCACATTAGTAATGCCAAAAAAAAAGAGAGAGAGAAATATGCTTCTGAGTCCATCAGCCCTCTATTTAGAGACACACAGCATGTTTAATTATGAGTCCTCTGGAATTGTGGTTGGTCGTTGTGTTGACCAGAATTACTAAGTCTTTTTAAGCTGATTAACTTCACAATATTAATGTTACTGTGTAGATTGTTCTCTTGGTTCTGCTCACTTCACTTTGCAACATTTCACGACTCTTCCTAGGTTTTTCTGAAACCTTCCCTTTAATAATTTCTTATAGCACAATAGTATTCCATGACATTCACATACAATAACTTGTTCAGCCATACCACAACTAGTGGCATCCTCCTCAGTTTTTAATTCTTTGTCACCTCTAAAAGAGTGGCTATTAAAGTTTTTGTACATATGGATCTTCTTCCTCAGATCTGTTAGTAGTATTTCTGGGTCAAAGGGTAGGTATAGTTTAATATCGTTTGGCTATGGTTCCAAATTGCTTTCTAGAATGGTTAGACCAATTCACAGCTCCACCAACAATTCTGTTTTCCCACAGTCCCACCAGTATGTCATTTTCCATTTTTGTCATTTTAATCAATCTGATGAGTGTGAAGTGGTACCTCAGAGTTGTTTTAATTTGCATTTCCCTAATTATTAATGATTCAGAACATTTTTTTTTAATAAGACTATTGATAGTTTTGATTTCTTCCTTTGAAAACTACTCATCTTTTATATCAATTGAGTAATGTCTTCAGTTTCTACAGGTATTAAGAAGTCAAATTTGTTTTTTTGGGCAGTCTTAAATTTAAAGGCATTTTGAGACCTTACTGACAGGGCAGGTACTTAAAGCATTCTCTAAACACTCTAACACTGGCTTTTACTGTCTGATAGACTAGTATTGCTCCATAAAACGATAGATTTCGAATCTATGTAGTGCTCTGTGTTCCAGAGTGTTTGTGTGACATTCTATCATGGAATAACAGAAAAAGTACTGGATTTGGTATCAGTGTCTTGGCTCAAGTCCCTATTCAGATATTTACTTAATGACTGACCTTGGAAAATTCACTTCTTCTCTCTGGGCCATGTTTCCTTCTCTATAAAATTTGGGGGTAGGACCATATGTTCTAAAAGGGATTATTTCATTCTTTATATGGGTACTCTCAAGGTCTACCACAATGATTTGTGCTTAATGAATGTCTGCTGATGAACAGATTTCTGGGGTCTGTTACAGCTCTATACGATACTATAGATCTCAATATTATCTAATATAATTGCCTTGTAGGAAGACCAAGGAAAAATCCTTTGACCTAAAAATTCTGTTCTGATTGTGCATTTTATTATTCTAATTTGGCATAAGAGCTGGAACAAAAGAATTCTGTGTAAGAAAAAGAAATCAGTAGTAAAACATTTTAAAAGATTGGAATATATAGGTTATCATTTGAAGAGACAAACTTCTCACAACAGGGTATAGGAAATACAGTTAGTCTCTTAGATTTAGTGATTCAAGCATCATAATCATTTTGTACTCATTTTTCAAACAAGATTTCTATTTTTTTTCTTTTGATTATGCAACTAACAAGTTTCAGTTAGACTTCACTTAAACCATTACAGGTTTAACTTTATTTTAAATATTTAACTGTTAGGATCACAAAATTGTGGAACTGAAAAGAACCTTCGACATCACCCATTCCAAACTCTTCCTTTTACAGATGAGAAAAGTGAGGCTCAGAGAAGTCAAGTTACTTGCCCGAAGTGACAAAGAGTGGCAGAACCAGGATCAGAACCTGGACTTTCTATATATTAACTTAGGGTTCTTTCCACTATACTTTACTCCTAATAGATGACATTCACTTACTAGGGAGAGAGGGAAAAGTCAAAATAGCAATGATCAATTCTTTTGTGTATTAAATGTTCTGTGTATACAATCTCACATGAAAGCAAGGAGTGAGAACTTCCAATAACTAAATACAGAGATACAAACAAGCTTAAAAGTCTAGCTTAGGACTTTTGTTTTAGAGTTGTTGGAGTACAGCTATCTAGGAAGAACAAAATGGTCACCATGAATTGCATGAGTAACAATAATTTTTCTGTGGCTGTGAGGATGGCCAGGTGACTTTAAGTCCAGCTGAATCAAATTAATTCTTTTTATAAGGACACTCTTCAGAAGACTACCTCATATCCATTTTGGAGGACTGAGTGGTAGCAACTAAGTGGAAGCAAGACCCAGTTGTCAATGGCAAGGCTAGATCTAAGTAGTAGTGGTCTAAGAGATATGAATCTGCGCCTCCAGAAGGCTTGAGGAAGCTGGACAAGCTGAAATAGGGTCATTAGTACTAGTAACCTGAAGGCAGGAACAGATGTGGTAGTCTAGGAAACGGAAGTTAAAATCTAACAAGGCAAAAAATGAAACAGAAACTTGTAAATATTAATTCTAAAGCTAGTTTATATTATAAAGTACTTCAGTCTGATACAATATCAACAATGCATAGAATTAATATTAGCATATACTTGTTAAAAGGCCCAACACACACATTATTCTCTTTCCCTGGGGAGTTGTTGACAGAGAAGAAGTCAAAGACTCTTGGCTGTAAACTCCACTTTCACTGTATGAGCTGACGTTTGGAGATGACGACCGGGATGGGGAGTCCATATTCAAGTCGAGCTTAATTGCAGAATCTGGGCTTTCAAGGTCAGAAGTACTGCCACTCAGCTTCGCCCTTTTCTTAGCTGCACTATTACGAAGAGATCTAAGAGAGCTCTGCATCTAAAAAATGTTGAAAAGAATTAAATTTATAGGTTGATTTAAGCTTTTTTTTTTTAATAGCCATACCCCAAGTCATTAATTTGTTCTGTGATAACACTATGGTAGGTAAATGGTAGAGCACAAAGAGAAGTTAATTCTAAATGAACAATTATTATAGAGGAGTAGTAATCTGGCAGACATTGTAGTGAATAACTTTACAGTGAGGTTTGTTAATATGCTTTCATGATGCTACTGGAAAAGCTGGCAACCTTATGCAAACTGCACCATTATTAGCAAGAGGGGACTCATTTTTACGGTCTAGCTTCTACTAAGCAATTAGGTACCAAATATTTCTTGAACAGGATGAGAGAGTTTAACACATGAAAACAACAATGTAATTCGCAGAGAATTTTACAGTCAAGGATCTGAAGGCATATGCAGAAGGTCAAGGAAAAGGGAAGTTAAAACCCTTTAACGTCTCACAGTTAACTAAGTTGAGGCCAATAATTGTTAGCTTCAGGTTGTTGTGCTAATGTGGCTCTAATACAAATACTGAAAACTAAAAACCTCCTTAGTAGTATAATATAACACAAATATAGGGATGGAATATATAATTTCCTATAATTTTCCTGGAATAGGGAACTCCCAGGTGAAGAAACGGCCTCTATCAATTCAGGGAGGCACCTTTTCTGCAACTTATGGTGTTAAGAGATTGCTTAGAGCACTGAGAGGTTAAGTGACTTGTCGAAAGTCACCCAGTGTGTCAGAGGTCTCTATCCAATATGCTGTGCTGCCTGAAAAAGCTGTCAGTAACCTAAACTTTGACCATTTAAAAATTTAGGTAATGGCTAAAGATAGAATCCTGGCAGATAAACATTTCAGGACAGAACCTTGGGCAAATTAGTGAATTATGCTTTGAAAATTAGTGATGTGTAGTTTTATTTATGTACCTAATCACAAAACTAATCATTTAAAGAACCTTTCTACAAATTAATTACAATTTTTAATTCAAGAAATACAATTTTTTAAAAGAACCATTTCATTATTATCCTTGCGTCCCCAGCACCAACCATAGTGCCTTGTGTAAAACAAGTATTTAAAAAACCTTTTGGTCTTTTCTTCTGTGACAGTCTGAATATAGTACTGGCCATAAAATATGCAGTTCTTTCCAAGTTCAGTTTGCACCAAATAAAACAAAATGCTTCTTTAACTACTAAGTTTTTACAATAGCAAATAATGAGGGCAGTTATAATAGGGCTAAACATGCTAAGATGGTTAACCGGTTAAAAAGAATATAAGATTCAATTGTTTTTTCCATTTAATTTTTAGGGTACTTCTATGGTAGAAATAAAATCTATAAAAAGTCTGAATGCAAACACATCATGTACTCTAAGTTTCTTTACCTTTGTGACTTTTACCTATGGATATTATCTTCTCTTGTCACATTCAAATTTGGGAAAAGTGGTACTAGACACTTTTTATTTTTCCTGAGTATCTACATGTTGAACTGCTTTATTTTTAATATTAGTGCTTTGTGAATTAGCTCTACACACTGATATTTAAATTTTAAGTCTCTTAAAATGGAGCAGCATTAATATCACTCGAGTATGTATAGCAATGTATTTTTTATTTTAAAATGCTGGGTAATTAATGTCAAAACACATTGATCTTTAGTAACCCGAGGCAACATAAATTAAATGTAAATGTGGCACATATGGAACCATGAAATTGATTCTAAATCAAAGTATTATACTGATTTTTTTGCTGTCAGTCAATTTATGGTAAAAACAAAAACAAACAAACAAAAAAAATGACAGTGCTATTATTATTCCAAAACAATTTATAATAACCAAGTTACAAAGAAAATAATAGCAGATATTCGAAAAGTAACATTTAGGTCTAACCTCTTCCTGATCTGATTCTTTATCTCTGACATTTAATTCAGAAAGATCAACTGCAAGATTATCTTTTCCATTCCTCCAAATATGATCTTTTTTTTCATATTCCACAGTGATAAAATCTGCTTTATCGGGCAATAGGCTTATCCCCCGTGGAATTGGCGGAACTGGTTTTGTTCCATTTAGGCCTCTCCGGGAAGATGGTGATCTCACTAATGCAGGTTTAAGTTGTATTGGAGAAGGTTTTTCTTGTGAATTTTCTCCTGTATAAAACAGATATTTTATCAATTTACAGAATGACATAAGCTGAGAATTATAGTGCATAAAAACCTAGAATACAGTATTTTTTTTTAACAAAAATCACATATTTTCCATCAAAAATAATAAAAGTGATAGATTTTCCCATAAATAAAATTAAAACCAAAAGTAATTTTCTGCTGGTTGATATAAACACAAATATTATGTAAGAACAGGGTATATTTGATGAGAAGGAATAATTTTCAGTGTTCAAAATAAACAAAATTGGCAAACACTCTCTTGAGGAATGCTTTTGAGTTAATTGGCAAATTAAACTGTTTAAGACATTGGGTGAGATACTGAAAAAAATTATATAATCGAGCTGAATATCAGAAATCCCTTCATGATGTTAGCTGTCCAACTGACATGCTGCTCAATATGGAATTCTACAAATAACTGTTTGATGATAAGATTTTGGGCAACAAATAAAAGGTTAGTATAAATATTTTAAGGAAAAAAATGACTATTATGGTTGGAATCTAATGACTTGTACATTATAACACCAATAAGTTATTTAGTTTTTATTCCCATAATACTAAGACAAATGTTTCAATCTACTGAGTTTATGGTAATTCCAAGTTGAATTCAAACTTACAAATAAAAACACATAGAGTATCATTTTTTTTTTTTCAGATTTTTACCTGAAGCATCCACTGATTTTTGACTGAAGAGCTTTTTCTGTGGACTTGGCTTTGGGAGCCCTTCAAAACTCTTAAGAGGCCAGGAATTTGAGAAGTTAATAGAATTATCTTGAGACTTCTTTGGAGATCCATTAAGAGGAGATGTGTGTTTTGGACTGGTTCGAGGTGAGGAGAGTGGATAGGATGGAAGGATGAGAGCTCCCTGGCTTGTATTGGGACTAGGATATGATAAAGTATGCTCTGCAGGACTACCAAATGTTTGTTGAGTTTTACTGCCAAAATTTAGGCTTGCACACACTGTATAAGATAAAAGAGAATATACTATTTACATATACTTAACTAACTCATAAACACTTACTTTCCCCCTTTATCATTTTTTAATAATTTCCTATAATTATCACCTCAGTCTTCCTCCAATGACTCAGTGCGTACCTTGGGTAAATGAAGACTACACCAATAGAGTGAAAGCCTAGGAAGGTCGTACCAAGCTGGAAAGATTTCAAGTACGGGCCTGGCAAAACTATACATCTGTCACAGCTAAGACCAGTTTAGTTAAGTTTGGAAAAGCTCATCATGACCTTGCCCACAGATGATGAATTTTTCACCCATTACAATTCTCAAAAATGATCTACTAGGGGGCCACAATCCATACTAACACTCATACTAACCAAATCAGAGATTCTTAAGTATTTAAGTACCAAAGAAAATTAGTATTCTATATTTTGTTATTAAAAATTTAATCATGTGTGACTTAAATAATTGCTTTCTTCTGGGAGAGCCCAAAATTCTTCATACATTTTTGTCTCATTTATTCTTAATTTAGGCAGGGCCAGGCCCTGCGACAGTCTACATTTCTACAGGTGCAGATACCCTTAAGAAATTGACCAAAGGTCAAAACATACTTAGTGACCAAAACCAGAACTAGGGTTTCCTAATTTCTTGTCCAATTCTCTAGCCGCTTTGTTATACTTATGATATTTATATACTTTATCATGTCATTTGCTCACACTCTAAAACACTTAAGGCAGGAGTTCTTAAATTATGACATAAAATACAAAGGATTATAAAGGAAACCAATTATATTGAAACACAATAATTAAATTACTTTTAAAACAAATTCACAAACCCTAGGTTAAGAACCTCTACCTAGGGGGACTATAGTAAACAGCTTTATTATAAAAGAGTCTGTATGGCTGTAGCTGCTAAATTGAAGTGATGACTTGTAAGAAGATCATAAACTTTCCTAATACCCCAAAGGAAAAGCAGACAATCTAAAAATGGAGAGAAACTTTGAGTTGGTTAGGTATTTGGAAGCCATACCCGAAAAGCCTTTCAAAGATCCTGGCATTGTCTTGAAACTACTCTTTAGAATTGTGTAGGCCCAATATTTCTCCAATCTGTCTCTTCCCCTTTGGGAGGGGTGTTTTGGCTCTGGGCTAGTTTTAGTTTTCTACAATATCCCTGAACAGGCACAGCAGTTCCAAAGCCTCAGTGAGAGTTTACATGTTTGTGTCAGGATCTAGAATTAATCAACAACTACATGGGACTCCTCAGGGTCAATTATAAACTACTAGGCTGACCTACAAATAAAGTCAACTAGCCCTGGGATATCCTGAAGCAGGAACAGACCTGTTCTTTTAGCTTTCTGGTAGTTTGAGGTAGAGATGATCAGAGTTGTCCATGACACCATTTTGATGGGATTTAGCAGTAAAACAGGAGAACTGCACTGTTTCATTACAGTGAATGCCTATAAAAGCATTTAGGAAATATAATGTCCCCAGGGAAAGCTAAAATGTTAATGTACCATAGAATAAATCTACCCAATCTATTTCAAGTGGAAAAAAAATCCCTAACAAAAATAAAACATGAAATTTCAATTATGCTATATAATCCAAATTAAAGTGTTTCTGGAAATATTCAATTTTGATATTGCAAATAAGGCAAAACCTGGGCCAAAACTACTAATGGCAATAATCCACAAACTCACCTGTGCTGACATCCTCAAATACTATTTTGCTATACTTCTTGCCTTCTGTTGCTCTGAGAGTGGCTTTCCTTATCCTGTCCAGGCTGGAAATGTACCAGACACTCACAGTCCTGATACAATTGCTGACTGATAAAGAAATTTTTACCTGTTCTACTTCTAACCTTGTCCAATTAAGCCTTCCTAACACCCCCTGCTCCTGGGGGCTCATCATATTAGTGCAGGACTTAGTGCAGACACTGGAACAGCTCCAGCCCTATCACTGCTCAGATATTTAGCTAAGTTCAAGCAATCTACCAGCTCTAGTATCAGGCATTTAGTAGCAGGTATTACAGGTATATGCTACCATACCTGGCGATACCTCATATTTTACCTAACTTAACATTGGAAAGGGGTGCTTGTTGAGGGATAGGTCTGTCTTCTGGTTTGGGAGGCTCTGACCAACCCAAAAAGTTAGACTATCTGGGAAAATTATTATTATAACACTTTTCCAGTACAATGTTGTGATTATGTGATGAAATATTATTAAAAATAGCTTGTTTCTGGGGCAGCTAGGTGGCGCAGTGGATAGAGCACCAGTCATGGATTCAGGAGGATTTGAGTTCAAATCTGGCCTCAGACACATAACACTTACTAGCTGTGTGACCCTGGGCAAGTCACTTAACCCTACTGCCTAACCAAAAACAAACAAACAAATAAACAAATAAAATAGCTTGTTTCACAACAGAGATCCACATCATATTTAGAATCAGGGCTCCTAAGAAAATATTATATAGCTCCAAGTAAACATATTTCTAAAAATAATTCAGAGTTCTGTTGATGCAACAAGCTTCTATTATTTATATGATGATTTTGAGGAGACTGTATCACATATAAATTATAAACACTCCTTGAACATACTTCTAAATAGTACATACCGCAAAACAAGTTAGTATTTATACCTTTATCCTGACGGCTATTATTTGCTCCTAAAAATTGCAAATCAGAATCCACACTGCCACTTTTTCCACTCATCTGTGAAAAGCCTAGCTGTCCGCATTTCCCTGAAATGTTTGTTTGCTGAGACCCAATGGTACCTTTTGGAAAAGGAAAAAAAAAAACTGTGTAAATAAAGGTGAGTTACATTTCATGAAGGTACTTTGTTTCCTAAATGTGTGGTTAGCATATGTGGTCAGGAATACAATGGGGCAGACATGTGGGTAACTCTTTAAGGCAGATAGATGATAAAGGGATGAGGCTTCTGGAGAAAGGGTTTGATAAGAGGCACTTGAGGCAGTACCCATTCAGGAGGCAAACTGTAAGGCCAGAGCATATACAAACACACCCACACCCACACACTCACACCCCCACACACAGGATAGGCTAGGTCCATGCAGTTTTTCCTGGTTCTCCCAACTCCCACTCACTAAGCAGGGTCCCCAGAGACTGATTAAACCAGTTCTCACTATTCACAGTCTACAGTTAATCCATGAGATTCTTTTATCTTCCATTTCTTACCATACAGACTTCACAAAGTCCCTAGGTTATTTGAGCATTTTCTCAGCTTCTCTCATAAGCATTAGTAGGGGGCAAGGTGATATAATGAAGGGAAGAATACTCTAAAAATAGTCATTCAGGAACAGATTATTAAAAGTGTATGGTATGGCAAGTCAGGGGAACCACAGCAACAGAGGAATATCAATTTCAGTAGTTATGGAGTCTGGGGGAACAGTTTCACTGACCTTCAGAGACTGTGCCACAGGCAAAATAATTACATGTCAGCTCAGTGCAAATCTGTATCCTTGATATAGGAAAAGGTAATTTGGCATTTCTTCATCTTAGCAGGGAGGATGAAATGTTAAGAAGCAGCATGACACAGTGAAAATGCAGGGTTTATACTTCTGGCTCTACTACTTACTCTCTGTGGGACTTTAGGCAAATCACTTAACCTTTCTGGGTCTTTATTTTCCTAACTGTAATCATGATGGCATTGGTCTAAATGACCTCTGAGGTCTTTTCTAGGTCTAAAACTAAGATTCTAAAAAAGAGGTTCTGAGGAAATAAAAGGAAATCCAAAGTAATAAAATCAATAAGATCAGGTATTTAAAAGTTGGAAGACTAATAAAGAAGGGCAAAATGAACTTGGGGGCAGGTGGAGCTCTGCAGTATATTCAAGGATGGACCTGGATCTTCTGAAGAAGCAGAAGCTTCCCTAGTTTTGTGGAAGGACAATGAGATCCACAGATATCAACAGTGAGGACATCTGTTACTGGCTCTAGGAAGACAGGCGGTAGCAGCGAACTATTGACTAAGGGGTACAGGCTAAGTCATTCGTTGACCTGATATAACCATATAACCAGCTGGGAAGTGTGCTGGCTGCCTAGGACATGCATGAGGGATGTAATAGACAGCATCCTGCAACAAACTTGAGGACAGTCACCCACTTCTGGTAATTCACATCCAAATGAATGGCGGTACTGTCAAAAGGAAACTACAAAGCATCATTAGGAATTTTGAAGATCTGAGCAGTAAAAATTAATAACAATGAGCACAATAAAAATTTTAATCATTGTAAAATGAAGGTTGGGCCTTTGGATGAGACAGTAGGATAGTGAAAGTGAACAGAATTCAGATATATTTCTTCTTTGAACTGGAAACAAATTCTGAATTTTGGCCATATTGTTCTTGGAAGTTTTCATTTTGGGGTTTCTTTCAGGAGTTGATTCGTTCTATTTCTACCGTGCCTTCTAGTTCTAAGAGATCTAGACAATTTTCTTTTATGATTTTTCAAAGCGGGATGTCTAGGCTCTTTTTTTGGTGATGTCTTTGAGGTAGTCTAGTGATTCTAAGATTACCTCTTCTCAATCTGTTTTCCAGCTCACTTTTTGCTCTGAAATTTCTTACATTCTCTTCTGTCATCTTTTTTCCCAATCTTTTGACTTCGTTTTATGATTTCTTGTTGTCTCATGGAGTCACGAGCTTCTACCTGGTTCATTCTAATATTCAGGGAATTTACTGCTTTGGTAAGGTTTTTTACATCTTGTGCCAAGCTGTTATTTTTCTTTCCAATTCTTTCTTCTATAGGTCTCATTTCTTCTCTATTTTTTTCCTCTAGCACTCTCATGACACTGCTAAAAACATTTTAAACTTTTTTTTTTTAACTTGGGCTTCATCCCTTTCAGGAATTCTAGTTGAATCTGTGTCCAAGCTGTGTTTTTCTTTGAGACTTTGCCTGTAGATGTTTTGGAGTCATTCTCCCCTTCTGGGTTTGTGTTTTAAGCATCTCTGTCACCATAATAGTTTTTTATGATGGGATTTTTTTGTTTGTTTGTTTGCTCATTCTTCTAGACTATTTCCTGACTTTGGACTTGATGTTAGGGCTGAGCTCTGGCACCTCTGGAGGGAAGGTCTGGGATGGTCCTGTTGTTCCTTTCTTGGAGTACTGAATATTGTATTGTTACAGGGTCTCAGGGAAAGCTCAGGTTAGGGACCTGAAAGTCTCCAGGTACTCCCAAAATGGTCTGAACCAGGGCAAAGTCTGATTGCTATTCCACTCCCCACTCCTCATCCCCCTTCCTGCCTCCATCGGACCTCTGCAAGTTCCTGATCTGGGTTTGGGTCTGAGCAAAAGTAGACTACTGTTAGACTCTGAGACTGTCAGCTGCTGGAAAACTCTGTTGCTTTAATGATGGAACTGCAGGTTCTTTGTTCTGGGATTTCTGCCTTGAATATTCCTTTGTAGTGTTTTTCCCTGCACCATTTTTTGTCACGTGGCAAAATACTGTGTCATAGATTATCACCACCCTCTCTCCTCTGCTAAGATTTTAAACAATTTTACATTCTAAACTGGAGATGTTCTTGTCTATTTCTCTTTTGGGCAAGGAGATCAAGTGTTTGCTGCCTAAAGCAATTTCAAGATTTGTGGGCTACTTCTTGTGGATTTACATCAGAAACACTTGCTTGGGAAATGATCAATCTGTGCCAAATTTAATAATAGCAATGATAGGGGACAGCTAGGTGGCACAGCGGATAGAGCACTGACCCTGGAGTCAGGAGGACCTGAGTTCAAATCCGGCCTCAGACACATAACATGCACTAGCTGTGTGACCCTGGGCAAGTCATTTAACCCCACTGCCTAGCCAAAATAAATAAATAAATAAAGCAATAGCAATAATGATAGCTATTATAGTTTACAAAACACTTTGCGTGTACTATCTCATTTGAGCTTTACAACATCCCTGTGCAGTAGGTGCTATTATTATTTTCATTTTACAGATAAGAAAACTTAAGCTGAGAGTGGTTAAGGGACTTGCCCAGTCACACAGCTAATAAGTGTCTGAGGAAGGATCTAAACTCAGGCCTTCCTAACTTCAAGTAATATAGAGAGAACAGAAAGAGACAAATGCATATGAAACTGTGAATCTGTATTGTGAAAATACAGCTTTTGTTTCTTCTAAAATATATAAGCTCAACATGTAATTTCCAAAGGTGTCCTCCCTGCTTGTCTCTGATTCTTTCAGAATTTTTTCCTGTGTATTTAAAAAAAAATGTTTAAAGATCCTCTTCTCTTTCTTTCATTTGGGAGAGGGGTTTACTATTTTATGCCTAAACCTCTGTCTCTTCCCCTCCTCCCCCATCAAAGTAAAATTTATTAAGTACCTACTATAGTCCAGGCAATGTGCTACATGTTACAAATGCAAAGGGAAAGGGAAAACAAGATTCTTGCCCTCAAGAAGCTCACATTTTAACAGGAAAGCAAAATGCAAAAAGCTATTTACATACAAGATATGGTTGGTTGGTTGGTTGGTTGTTGTCCTTCATTCTTGAAGAGGACCAAAATGACATCACTATGTTGGGGTCAAGGTACAATGTGTCTGATCAGACCAATACCAGCTCAGAAGGCTCTACCACAGGTCTGGCAGAAATAGTTCACATAAACATCTGAAGTGGAAATGTCTGTAAATTTGTGCATCTCGCGTTTCTTTTAAGTTATTGCAATTCTGCTTCGCTCAAAGAGCAAAGCACCTTCTTTGATGCTGCCATACCATGCCAGGTAATCCTGTGCCAGTGTCTTCCATGTCATACAACTGATTCCAAGGTTCTTCAGGGAGACCTTGAGAGTGTGCTTGTATCACTTCTTCTGACCTCTATGTGGGTGCTTGCCTTATGTTGAGTCTTTTAGGCAAACGTGTATTTGGCATTGAAATAACGTGGATAGCCCATTGGAATTGTGCTCTTTGCAGTAGAGTTTGAATGATTGCTAGTTCAGCTCAAGAAAGGACCTCAGTGTCTGGTACCTTATCTTGCCTTATCTTCAGAATCTTCCTAATACAATTCAAGGAAAAGTGATTCAGTTTCCTGGCATGGCACTGGCAGACTCCAGATTTCATAGGCATACAATAATGAGAATCAGCACAACAGCTCTAAAGACCTTCAGTTTGGTAGACAGTCTAATACTTCTTTTCTCTCACACTTTCCTTCAGAGCCTCCCAAATCAGCTAGTTTTGACAATGTGTACATCAATCTCATCATCTATGTGTATATCCATGGAAAGTATACTGCTAAGGTAAGTGTAAGGTAAGTATCCATAGCATTCAATATTTCTCTATTTGCTACAACTGATGGTTCCACATATGGATGGTGTGGTTCTGGTTGGTGGAAAACCTATTATTTCTTGGTGTTAGTTGTTAGGCCAAAATTAGCACAAGCAGCAGAGAATCGATCCACACTTTGTTGTATCTTAGCCTCAGAGGCTGCACTGAGTATACAATCATCTGCAAACAGAAAGTTGCATACTAATAACTCTCCCTCCTCTTCAGTCTTTACTTGTAGCCTTTTCAAATTAAATAATTTACCTTCAGTGCAGTAGCTTACCTTGATGCCATTTTTATCCTCATTGAAAGCATCTGACATTGCTGAAAACATCATGGTAAAAAGCATGGGAGTAAGCACAGAACCTTCTTTCACTCCAACTAGTGACTAGGAAAGTGTCCATTATCCAGAACGCACGTAAGCATGCTGTCATGAAACTGACATACAATACTAATGAACTTCTTTGGGCAATCAAATTTTGCCATAATTTTCCACAAGCCTTCATGGCTGACAGTATCAAAAGCCTTGGTCAGGTCGACGAATGTTATATACAGACCACTGTTCTGCTCCAACATTTCTCCTGGAGCTGTCAGGCAACGAACACCATACTGACCATTTGTCCGCCCTTTCTGAAGCCACACTGGCTCTTGCGTAGATGACCATCGTCTAGGTGAAGGATCAGCCTGCTAAGGAGGATTTTGGCAAGAATCTTGCCACCCATGATTAACAGAGACCCCTCTGTGATTTTCAAAGGGCAATCTATTTCCTTTAACTTTATAGAGATGGACAAGGAGGCATCCTTGAACTCCTTGGGGATAACCTCTTCTTGCTATCTAACACGGAAAATTTTAATCAGTTTTTATATGAGCAGTGGACCCTCTGCCTCATAAATCTGAGCTGGGACAGAATCAGCACCAGGTGCTTTGCCACAGGAGAGGAGCCTAATGGCATTCAAAACTTCTTCCCTTCAGTTGGAAGTTTAGCTAGAGAGGGACTAACTTCAATCTGAGGTATACAGTCAATGGCTTCAGCATTGTTTTTTTTAAACTTTTAAAAAAAATTTTATTTTTAATTTTCAACATTCACTTTCATAAGCTTTTGAGTTTTAAATTTTCTTCTCCTACCTCCCCAAGATGGCATGCAATCTCATATAGGCTCTACATATACATTCCTATTAAACATGTTTTCACATTAGTCATGTTGTAAAGAAGAATTAGAACCAATAAGAGGAACCACAAGAAAGAAGAAACAAAACTGAAGAAAAAAAAGAGCAAATAGTATGCTTCGATTTGTATTCAAACTCCATAGTTCTTTCTTTGGATTTGGATAGCATTTTCCATTATGAGACTTTTGGAGATGTTTGCCTTGCTGAGAAGAGCCAAGTCTATCAAAATTAGTCATTTCATAATATGGCTGTTTACCGGGTACAATGTTCTCCTGGTTCTGTTTATACCACTCAGCATCAGTCCGTACAAGTCTTTCCAGGTTTTTCTGACCTCTGCTCGCTCATTATTTCTTATAGCACAATAATATTCATTACATTCATATACAACTTGTTTAACCATTTCCCAACTGATGGGCATCCCCTCAATTTCTAATTCTTTGCCACCATAAAAAGAGCTGCTATAAATATTTTTGTACATGTGGATCCTTTTCTCATTTGTATGATCTCTTTGGGATACTGACCTAAAAGTGGTATTGTTGGGTTAAAGGGTATGCACATTTTTATAGCCCTTTGGGTTCCAAATAGCTCTCTAC
The DNA here is from genome assembly GCF_900497805.2 of Vombatus ursinus. Taxonomy (NCBI): domain Eukaryota; kingdom Metazoa; phylum Chordata; class Mammalia; order Diprotodontia; family Vombatidae; genus Vombatus; species Vombatus ursinus. The sequence continues at coordinate 30,315,890 of NW_020954723.1, forward strand.
AATGGTTGGATCAGTTTACAACTCTACCAACAATGCAATAATGTTCCAATTTTCCTACATCTTCCCCAACATTTATCATTTTCCTGTTTTATCATGTTAGCCAACTGATAGGTATGTATATTTTCTCTAAACAATAGTGATTTAGAGTATTTTTTTATATGACTATAGAAAGCTTTAATTTCTTCATCTGAAAACTGCCTGTTCATATCCTTTGACCCTTTATCAATTAGGAAATGACTTACATTCTTATAAATTTGACTTAGTTCTTTATATATTTTAGAAATGAGGCCTTTATCAGAGATACTGGTTGTAAAAATTCTTTCCCCATTTTCTCCTTCCCTCCTAATCTTGGATGCAGTGGCCTTATTTGTGCAAAATCTTTTCAATTTAATGTAATCAAAATTATCCATTTTGCATTTCATAATGTTCTCTATCTCTTGTTTGGTATAAATTCTTCTATTCTCCATTCAGCACTGATTAATGAAGGTCTGTTGAGAACACTAGGGAAGTGTTCAGCCCATCTCTCCATGATCACGTCCTTATCAATGTGGCTCCATCAGCACTGAGTAGCTGAGGTGCACCATTAGTCTTTGGCCCCTACATAGCCTTTGGGGCATCATAAAAGTGCTTTGGATTGTTACTATCACATAAAATTGAATTTCATCTGCCTTCTTACTGAGCTAAGGATCCTGCATCTCTCTAAGCTTTGCTTTCACCTTACTTTTGATGGAGTTAAGCACTACCTTTTTAGAGACAGATAAACAAGAGTTCTTGTTTTTTGTTAAGCAGCTTCTGAATTTCCCCATCATTTTTATCAGACTAATCTTTATGTTTATGAGTATTCTGGCCCAGATGAGTTAATGTGGTGCCCAAATCTCTGAAAGTTGCCCATTCTTCTTCTGCTCCACTGTTGCCAACCATGTGTTGGCTCAGCTTTCCCTCCAAGTTAGCAAGGAACTGTTCACACTTAGAGAAACATTTTAATCTGCTGACATTAAGTCTTCTGGTAGTCCTCTTGCCTTGGGGCTGCTGCTCTTGTTGAATGTGAATATTTATCTTGGAGAGGATAAGCACTCTATACCACACACTGCCTTTGTCACTCTCACATTCTGTCCATCTCTTCTCCTTACAGTCACATAGTCTATTAAATGCCAAAATTTGCTACAGATGTATCCATGAAGTTTTTATTGCATTCTACTGAAATAGAAGACAGTGTTGGTGACAAAAAGGTCATGAGATGCACAAGTCTTCAGAAGTAAGTGACTGTTGCTGTTGCTGTTTCCTACTCCATTCCTTCCAAGGACTCTGCCATGTCTGGTAGTTTGTGCCTACTCTGGCATTAAAAGTCACCCAGAATTATAAGCTTCTTCTCTTTCAGCACATTGATGATGAGGGTTCTCCAGGTGTTCATAAAATTTTTCTTTGACCTCAGAGTTCGTTACGGTAAGAGTATATGCATTGATGATGGTGACGGGCTGCTTTCCTGCAAGTGGCAACACATTGTCATGAGCCTGCCATTCACTCCTTTTGGCAGGCATACAAGGTTGTTGACTAGATGAGTTTTGATTGCAAAACCTATACCAGCTCTACAGCACTCCCCAACACTGTGGCCACTCTAGAAAAATGTTAACCAGCTCTGACTTTGGTAAGCTGGTCTTCATTTGTCAGCCTCGTTTCACTCAGGGCCTCTATTTGGATACAAAACCTGTTGAGTTTTCTTGTAACAAGAGCTGTTCATCTTTCAAGCTTACTGGATTTTGTGTTGTCCACAAGAGTGTGCACATTCCATGTATTGACAGTAAGTGGAATTAGCTTTGCAAAAGTTTTTGTACATTTTTTTGTTTTGGCTGCAGAGTGGGATACCCACCTTCCATAGTAAGCAGGCCACAGCTGCGTGAAGCAGACAGTTTTTAAAAAGGGCACCTTTTCTAGTCCCTTACACATGCCAGGAGATGAGCAATTTGTTCCTTCAAAAAAGGCTGTTCAGACACATAAGGGCTGCTGAATCACACTGCTGCTTCAGTCTAGTGAGAAGATGACCCTATGGCCTGGGCCAACTGTGTGCAGAGTTGTGACTATAGCTCCCAGTGTATCTGCATGTGCTGCTTTGTCACTTGCCTGTCACCACAGGACTTTGAGGTAGGTAAAAATGGTAAAATGGTATGAGTGATGTCCTTTGATTTTCGCATAAATTGGATTTAGGTGAGGCAGGGTTGCATGAAGTTGTCAAACTCACTTTCTCTTCCACAGTCATCAGAGTCCAGTGACAAGACAAAAGTCAAGACAACTAGTGGTGACTCACGGTGCAGTGGATGACCTTTGCATCTTTGATGACTAACTAAGCTCTAAGCATCCCATAGTGCCTGCTTCAGCCATCTGCAAGGCTGTTAGAACAAATTGTTCTCATTCACCCATTTTGCTGGTGGAAGTCTTCCCACACCTGGGAGAGACATTCCCTAACTCATCAATGGGTTTGAGACCCCTTGGTTACCCTCAATCTGGTTTAGTCTGTCTGCTGAAATGGTTTACTGGGGTATGGTCACTGTGCATACTACAAAACAAAGTATATACAATATAAATGAGGGGTAATCCCAGAAGCAAGGCACTAGAAAGGGGGAGGGGGGGGAGAGAATGGGAATAAAGAACAAAGAGAAAAGCAAAATACTTTCTACACTGGCTATAACCGAAAATGTATGTATGTCTTCTTTTGTACCTTTAGTCTATCACCTATCTGTCTCAGACGGTGGAGAGCATGTTTCATCACTGGTTCCTTGGAAATGTGTTGGGTCATTGTATCAATCAGAGTTCTTAAGTCTTTCAAATTTGTTTTTCTTTATGATATTGTTATTGCACAAATTTCTCTCCTGGTTCTGTTCATTTTATTGTATATCTATTTGTACAAGTCTTCTCAGATTTCCCTGAAATTGTCCCTTTTAATCATCTTATATGGTGCAACAATAATACATTATGGTCATAATTTGTCCAGTCATCCCCCAATCTATGGGCACACTCTTAGTTTCCAGTTCAAAGAAAAAAGAGGAACTACAAATATTTTTGTACATACAGGTCATTCTTTATCTTTAATCTTTTTTAGGGCAATAGGCTTAGTAGTGGTATCACTGGGTCAAAGCCACAGCTCATTGACGTTCTGGGCACCACAGTTCCAAACTGCTTTACAGAATGGCTGTACCAATTCACAGCTCTATTAATAGTCCATTAGTGTGTCTGTTTTCCCACAGACTCTCCAATTAATTATCGTGTTTGGCAAGCTGATGCCAACACCTTTATTTTATTTTTTTCCCCTTCATTTTAAGAATAAAAAAGACTCAGGTGAGGTTAAGCTGACTTCTCCAAAGTCACACATATATAGTAAAGAGCAAAGATATACCTTAACTTTTTATATTTAACCAGTTCAACTATACAATGTTGTTCACTGTCAGATCCCTTGACCCCTTGTCTTCTTATTGTTTATGACCTGCCAAACTACAATTCTGAAGGAAATCATATAACTATGCAGATGTGATTGGTCAAAAATCTCTTACAGTATCAGCTGGACCCTCTCTACTGAACAGTAATTCTTTTATTTTGCCTTAACTGATTCATCATTACATTCCCCAGAGTAAACTGTTCTGAATCTTCTCTTTTCTAAAGCTTCTCCTCTCAGCAGAGGACTATGCCTCATAATGTCTTGGGGAAAATAGAGAATTCATCAATTATCAGCCTCCTTTGCTCCCTAATTCTACATTTCAAACCCTCCAGACATCATTCCTGATTCTCTCCTCTTCCATCTCTTTACTAGTGGTCTGGATCCCATTCCTTCCTGACTCCTTGGACAAAACCTTCATTTGACAGACCACTCCCACAGCCAAACTCTAGAAAAATTTGTCTATATTCACTTCCTCCGTTTCTTCTCTACTTCTCTATATATTCCAACATGGCTTCCAATCTTATCTCCAATTTGAAATGCTTTCTTACCTCTATTTAAAAATGCTTTCTTTAAGATTACCAAGTATCTTCTAATCGCTAAATCTGACTGTCCTTTCCTGAAGGCAGGAACTGTGTTTCATTATATTTCTTTATGCCCAATGCTCACTACTTAATAAGTACATAATACTTTTTGAATTGGATTAAATATTCATTTCCCAGTGTAAAACAGTATTTGATTACATTCATATGCTATAGTTTGTTCAGCCATCCACAACTGCTGGACACACACTCTGTTTCAAGATATCTGCTAGAAGAACTATTGTTATGAATACTGTGAGGCCTTTCTTTCCATCTTTCACTTCCTTCGGTTATATTCCCACAATGAGGATCACTGGGCCAAAGGACATCAACAGTTTTGTGACTTTCTTAATATAATTTTATCTGTTACAGAATGACTCCTAGTCTTATATTTTTGTGTCTACTTCCTGTGTTGATTTTGGACTTTTATCAGAGGTTAATTGATGAAAAGATTTTTTCTCTCTGGTTAACAGCAGTTACACTAATTTTGTTAAGGAAAATATCTGGCAACTAAAATTATCTTTATCTTTTATGATGTTTTATTTAATTTAATTTCCTCCTATCTCAGTTATAAAAGGTAACATGTTTTCTTCCAATTTTTTTGTGATATCACATTTTATATTTAGGTTATGTAAATAAATGCTTATCAAATTAATCAATTTCATAGTATAAAAAAGTCTTTCACTTATTTAAACATGCTCTCTATCTGCAATTGTTACTTACCAGCATATACATGAGGCAGCTCTGGGTTAAAATCCAAGCTATTCTGAAATAAATTTCTTGACACTCTTTTTCTGCTAAAACATAAATCATCACTGACTGGCATTCCTTGAGAGGGCCTTAATTTTGGAGCTGGGATGAAATCATATGCAGAGAACTATAAAGAACAGAAAAATAAAATTAGGTAAAGATAGCTTTAGCTTAACTATAACATAATATAACACGGTACATGATAGCTAGCATTATATAGCATTTCAAGTTTAACAAATACTAGATGTATTATCTCAACTGATCTGACAATGACCCTGGGAGTCAGACAAACCATTTGTCCAAGGTCACACAGCTATAAATGGAGCACCGAGGATTCAATTCAAACTTCATCATTTCCATCTGGCTACTTTCCTGGGCTTTATGATCTCTACAAGATGTAATCAATCAACTCTGAAACTCACACCTTCTCAGTATCCCTTGCCCTTGTTGTCTCTCCCTCAGGTTGGAGAAGGTGGGGAGTGCATAGATGGGAGCTCCTCCCAGATCCTCAGTTTGGAGAAGTTACCCAGAGAATTCACTTCATCACGTCCCATCCAACTATTCTGGATTTCATGAGCTCCAGAAACACATCAACCTACAAGATGAAATCAGCTCTGAACTGCTCACTTTCTAAGGTCATTTCACATCCCTGTCTTAGGACTTTATCAGGCCAGTGCCTAGTAACTTCTTCCCCACCCTTTTCATTTTCTTTTTATGTGCAGTATTCCTCCTTTAGATAGTAAGTTCCTAGAGGGCAAGGATGGTCTTACGCCTTTCTTTGTATCCTCAGGGCTTAACACTGTGCCTGGTACTTAGTTATTCAGGCATTGCAGCCATGTCCATGTGTTTGCCATTTCCTTCTCCAGCTCATTTTACAGATGAGAAAACTGAGGCAAAGTGTTAAGTGACTCGTCCAGGGTAGCTAGTAAGTGTCTGACGACAGATTTGAAATCAGAAAGATGAATCTTCCTGACTCCAGGCCCAGTATTCTATTCACTGCACCACCCAGTTGCCCAACGGGTAAGTAGCTGGTACGTGTTTAACAAGTGTTTTATTGACTCTAACTCTGACCCAGGTCAGAATCTAAGTCTAGTAATCTTTCCATTATAGCAAGATGCTTCATTTATAATGAGGCAAAACTTTTTTAAAAATATTTTTAAAAACACACAACAATAAACTAAAGTGCATATATAATGTGGTACTATGGAAATATTTTTCCTAACTGTGATCCAAAATCCAAGGTTTCTTACTGTCTTGACCATTCTATGCAAACATAATGTTTCTGGCTGTAAGTCTCCCCATTTCTTTGCTTACATGATAGGTCTGGAGAAAGCAAAAAAATAGTGATGAAATTACATTTTTCATACCAAACTAAGCACAAGAGAACACACCTCAGAAAAACTGTGATAAAATTTTTAATAAAAGCTATAATTACATATCAGTGGTCTCCAATATTCTTTGATCATCTATTCCTATCAGGGGAGGCATCCATTTACTTATAAACTATACACATATACTCTTGCACTAATAAATCATGTGCAGTATAAAACATACACAAAATAAAAATTTTAAAGGATGAAATAAAATTTAAAATATTTTAAAAATTTACTAATGGTAAAAAAAACCTCTTTTTGCTCTTGCTATTATTAATTTTTTTAGTGAGAGTAATGTTGAATTAGTGATTATTCACTATTGTAATTTCTGATTTTAGATTACTATCAAATCAATGGATAATCTCAGGATAACTTAAAGTATACTTATTCTGCCTTACAGATAATTATTAATCGCCTCACATTATGGCTCAAAGTCTCAACTAAATGACATACTTTAAAGTCTCTTTCACTACTTCAACAAAAATGCCATATTATCCTATCTGCCAAGCATATAGAGTGTTCCAAAAGTCTTAGTACAGTTTTAAGTTTTAGTGGCTTAAAACTGCACTAAGACTTTCGTGATATATTGTATGATATTGGGAAATTGACTGAAATAATGGAACAGCAGACAACTTCTACATTTTTATGTATTGTTAGTTTTACAATCCATATAAGATACTAATATTTCTTGTTAAAAACTTCCATTCTCTCACCAAATACCATTGACACCAGCATTTTAATCATGAGGGTTTCTCCTACCTCGGAAGATCCCATTTTAAAAGATTTGCCTCTCTAAAAGTTAAAACTGAAATAGAAAGGCAAGGTGATTGTGCTAGCCTCCTACTTCCGAAGAAGAGGATAAAAATACTATAAAAACCCTACAAGTTCAGATATGAACCCACTTTAGCTGAGTTAAGCCCTTACCATTTCTCTGTAAATTCTTATGTTATTTTACTTTCATGATTATTACTTTGTATCACTGATACATACTTTGAAATGAATTATGAATGAAATATATATAATTATGAATGCAAGGTGAAGATAAAACAGAAAGGAATTAGATACATTTAAAAATATTTTACATGCATTCTGTAGATATAAAAGATAGTTACTTTCAAAGTTGTATTATGTATTCTGCTAAAACTATAACAGTCTTAATTTATCATCTTATTAATGTTAATGCAAAACAACTGCTTTAAGATGTCAGCAGTGGCAATTACTGAGTTGGAATCTCTTGGGATTTGACTTATTACCTAAAATCTCTTTTAGATCCAGGAAAAAGCACTAATGGCAATGAATCAGCAACCCATCATTTTAAGGGGAAATTTTAATAAGCTGAGTAATACACCTACCTTTTAAAACCAGTACTGGATAGATGAATTCATTGCTGGGAAAAGTTGGGGGAAATGGTCTGGTCAGGGCAGTTGATAAGCTCTCCCTGACCATTCTCAATCACCAACTGGTTAATAGATATTTCAAAGTAGATGTCCTGGAGACATCTCAACATGTCCAAAATTGAACTCATTATCTTTCTCCTCAAACAACATTTTAAACTTTTATTATTTCTCTTAGAGGGACCACTACTATTTCAGGGGCAGCTAGGTGGCACAATGGATAGAGTGCTGGGCCTGGAATCAGGAAGACTCATCTTCCTTAGTTCAAATCTGGCCTCAGACACTTACTAGCTGTTTGACCCTAGACAAGTCACTTCACCCTGTTTGCCTCAGTTTCCTCATCTGTAAAATGAGCTGGAGAAGGAAATGGCAAACCATTCTAGTATCCTGCCAAGAACGCCCCTCCCCAACTCAACACACACAAAAAGGGGTAATGAAAGTCAGATCTGACTGAAAATGACTGAATAACAAATGTATGTAAGTTTTTTATACATCTTGGATACCAAACTCTTATAAGGGAATTTTGATACAAAGTTGTTTTTTTCCCCATTCAAACATTTTCCTTCTTATTTTAGGTACATTAATTTGATCTGTGCAAAAACTTTCCAGTTTCATGTAATCAAAGTTAATTATTTTATCTTTTATACTTGTTTATCTCTTGTGGTTAAGACTATATCTTCTATTCACAGCTATGAGAGTTGTATGATATGCTTCTCTTCTAAGTAAGGTCACATCGCCATTTAGAATGTATTGTGGAATGTGCTATAAAGTGCTGGCAAAAGCCTAGTTTTTGCCAGACTGTTTTCGAGTTTTCCCAGCAGATTTTATGAAACAGAGTTTTCTTTCCCAAGTAATTTAAGTTTTCTGGTTCATGGGACCCTGGGTTATTGAGTTACACTATTTCAGCTTCTCCCTTGTCTAGTCTGTTTCATCACTTTACCTCCCGATTTTTTAACCAATACCAGACACTTTTGATAAATGCTACTTTATAATATAATATAATATAATATAATATAATATAATATAATATAATA
>NW_020954723.1:30324455-30343351 GCF_900497805.2 Vombatus ursinus
TATAATATAATATAATATAATATAATATAATATAATATAATATAATATAATATAATATAATATAATATAATGCTACTATATAATATAATACTATATAATATAGAATGCTATTATCTCTTTGTCTGTACTCCTTTTAATCATTTCCATATGACCTTTATTATGTTATCAAGTTGTATAAAGTCTCCCTTTGGCAACTTTATTGGTATAGCATTAAAAATGCACATTAAATTTAATAGTATTATAATTTTTATTATATTGGCACAATCTAGCCACAAGCAATGAATATTCCTCCAACTTTTTCCACTGGCTTCCAGGTACACTGGTATCACACCTTAGAGTTTATGACCTCGAAAAAAATTTCTTTGCATCTGTGGAATTTACTGCTAATAGCCAACTCTACAGGCACTCCTGACTGAGAGTCCATCACTGCATTGATTTTCTAGTGATAACAAAATAGCTCAAGATATTCACCTTGCTTCTTGGGGTCAAGACTATTCCAGAGTCAACCTACCTTTTGGTGCATCTGCAATAATCAATACAAACTTACAGAGGTGATCTCCATACTATCAAAGACCTTTTCTCCTCCCAACACCATGTAACAAATAAAAAATGAGTTGTGCCCCATTACAATCTCATTCTGGTCTTAATCCACAATCTCATTCTAGTGTTAATCTTCATAGTCATTGTTATTTTAGTCTTTTTCCTAGTCCTACAGATCTCCAAATGTATAACCAGAGTGCTCTGCTATCTCAGGGCGGCAATACCATCTAGCTCTTCCCTTAACCCTCATTAGGTGGTGCTGGTTGTAAATTTGATTTAGTGAAGCTTTTAAAACTTCAAGGAGGAGGCGGGGAGTTGGTTGGTGGTTGTCCTTCCTTCTCCTTGAAGAGGACCAAAATGACATCACTAGGTTGGAGTCAAGTTACAGTGTGTCCAACTGTGGCTGACGAGGAGGGTTGTATGGAGATGAAGAAAGAAGGGCCTTTATTTCCCTTTACTGACCAGAATAAACTAAGGATTAGCCTGTAGTTTAGGCACTAGTACATGCATTTCCTTAAATCTGAGATTACCTCGCCCCACTGCTTGTTCCTACTTTCTCAGAAGATGAAGTATAGATAAACAACAAATCTTTTTCTGTTCCTTTACCTAAGTCCAAAATACAGAAAAACAGTTTGCCCTCTTTTGCTGTCAAGGCCAACAATTTGTTGTGTTCTACTTGCAAGGCCAGTCATAGACAGAAAACAAGTTGCCCTGCTCCATTTGGAAGGTTTATTAGAGACAAAACCAAGTTGTGTGTTTTTTTCCTCCCAGGATAAAAGTCTGCGGGATGCCAGGGTGGTGGGGGTGTTGTCAAGAATTCTTTCTTTTTTCCTCTCCTACAGCTACCTATTCCCTAAATAGAGTTTCTTCTAATCTGTACCCAAAATTACAAGCACACACAATTGGACTGGTGGGCAGAGCAAATTGGTGAAACAGAGAAGCTGGTGAAGGCAGGTAGGAAGGTAGCAGTGGAATTGCTGAGACTAAGAAAAGTAAGTTGTGTGAGGCTGTTAGGTTATTAAAAGTTGGTAATTGGCTGCAAAGACTTAACCAGGTGCTTTGAATGAGGTGTAAACAGTTGGAGGTGTTTTTTTTTTTTTTAATTTTTTAAAGGCTAAAAATTTCAATCAATATGAAAAGTAGGTACCTTCTCAATGGGGGATGGGGAGGGAGGGAGAGAATTTGGAATTCAAAATTAAAAAAAAAGAATGCTAAATTGTTTTTATAATTGAGGAAAAAATAAAATATTAAATCATAAAAAATATGGAAAGTAGGCTAATGATTTAGTCATTTGTATTCAGTGTGTCACGTTTAGATTTCTGTTGTAGCCAAGTAACTGCTGTGTTCCAAATATGGGTTGCTTTCCTTCCTGGAGAGGGCAAAGGGACTTGAGGAATACTTTTCCACACTCTAATTTGTTAGAGATAATCAAGTGTTTCTAAAAGAAAGAGAAGCAGGGCTTCAATGGGGGAAAAAGGGATCTGATGTAGAAGAAGGGAAATGGCTCTCCTCAAGAGGTTGTGGAGGACTGTCACACAGAAGAGAAAGGGAAGACAAAGGACAACTGTACTGGCCCTTACTGAAGAGAAGGCTCTGAGAAAGCTGTTGCTTATCCTCTAAGGAATGACACAGAAGAGCCACAGAAATGATCAGGTGAGAGGGTTATCCATTAAAGAGCAGATGAAGAAGCAAAGAGCAATGGGAGCTCATGATTTCCTGCTGAGGGGTATATAACGTGAGCCCCCATGTTCCTCAGTCCCTAAGGTTCTTCAGTTTTTTGCCCACGACTTTTAAATCTTTGACAGCACTTGTTATGTTCTTTCTGGATTTAATGATCTGATGGCAACAATGGAGAACTCATCAAAGTGGAATACAAGTACTACATTTTTCTGGTGATTTATGTGGGTAAAAATGATTTTAAAAGATTAAAGAGACAGAGGTGGGGCCAAGATGGTGGAGTAAATGCAGGGACTCACCTGAGTTCTCCTCCAAACCCCTCCAAATACCTTTAAGTAACAACTATAAACAAATTCTAAAGTGGCAGAATGGAGTAAAAACAATTTTCCAGCCCAAGATGACGTGGAAGGTCAGCAGGAGAGGTCTGTTGCACCAGGGTGAGAGAGGAGCACAGTCCAGTGCAGGGTGGGCCCCAGCAAACCAGGGACAGGCTTCAGGGAGACTGAATCAGTGGCAACAATGCCAGTTTCCAGACCTTTCAGTCCAAAGACGGTAGGGGAATTGGCAACAGTTCAGAAGGAGATTACAGGGATCCCTTTGCTGGCATCAGGTGCAGGTGCCTGACTGTGTTGCACTGACTATACTTAGATCTGGGTCACAGTCCTGGGTCTTAGTCCCAGCGGGAGGAGGAGCACTAGCACAGCAGAGCTTGCCACTAAAGGAGAGCAGGGACCCTGGTCACAGTTTCAGGGTTGAAAAGATTGATTGTGGTTGCTCACAAACCAGTGCACTGCACAGGAGAGCAGTAAACACACGTCTCCCTAGAATCTAGATCATACTGCTTTGGAAAAGTAAAAAACTTACAGGTCCACAGAATTACCTCTGAAAACAGCTGCACAAAAAATCTTAAGCTTGGGACAGTGGCCCCTCCACTTAGGAAGCAAAGCCCCACTTTAGCACAGAGTTAAAAGTCAAGAAATAGGATGGAAAATGAGCAAACAATAGAAAAAAAATTCTAATATATAAAGTGACAAGGAAGATCAAGACATACACTCAGAAGAAAACAACAAAGTCAAAATTTCTGCATCCAAAGTCTCAAAGAAAAATATGAATTGGTCTCAAGCCATGGAAGAGCTCAAAAAGGATTTTGAAAATCAAGTAAGAGAGGCAGAGGAAAAATTGGGAAGAGAAATGAGAGTGATGCAAGAAAATCATGAAAAAAGAGTCAACAGCTTGGTAAAGGAGGCACCAAAAAAAAATACTAAAGAAAATAACACCTTAAAAAACAGAATAGGCCAAATGGTAAAAGAGGCACAAAAATCCAATAAAGAGAAGAATGCCATGAAAAGCAGAACTGGCCAAATGGAAAAGGAGGTACAAAAGCTCACTGAATAAAAGAATTCCTTAAAAGTTATAATTAGGGGGCAGAGAATTACCTGGACAGATAATGAGACTTGAGTATTAATACCAGCTCTACCACTAATTAGCTGGGTAACTTTGTACATGCCACTTTACTCTATGAGACTCGATTTTCTCATTAGTAAAAGTAAAATTGGTAAATTTTCCATCCTATTATTTTGGACCTTCTGGTTTAAAAATACTATCCATATTAATAATGGAGCAGCGGTGAGATGGTGTGGGTCAACAGTGTTACTCAACGGTTCCTATTTGCCTTCTTAACTCTACTACTAAACCACTGCTTAAACGAGTTTCTTTGTATAAACTTTTTCTCTGCTATGTTAAGTTGTATCAAAAGGATCTATAATTATTTTAAAAACAACAACTTTTTTTTTAGCTCTGAGTTCACAGCCAAAGACAATGATGCCAACTTTCTGGATTTCAAAACCATGCTTCAGCTGCTATCTCAATCCTGGAACTTCCCTCACTGTCTGAAGGCTCTTTCACCAGGTAACATTCAACCACTCCTGTAGCCTGCTCACTATGGAATGTCCTTCTACTACCTTGTCCCAATGTTAAGTTCCTCCTGGGGCTTTCTTTTTGTGGAAGGACTCAGACTACTCAATCTTCATTCTCCTCCCCACTCTCTGCAGACAAAAACCCATGTCCCTTTCACTCATTTTCCTTCTCTCTCCCCTTATTTTCAGTGCCATTTTATGTACTGTTTTACCTCATGAGAATGTAAGCTCCTAGAGAAAGGACTTTCTTCGCATAAGGCCTGGCACATAATAAATGTGCACTTAATAAAAAGCATAAAAAGACAACAATAAATGCTTAAAATAAAGAGAGGTAAACAGGCCTCCCCTGTGGTGAAAGGAAAGGGCTTTCCTCCGAGGAAGCCAAATCAGGATTTGTCCTGACACTCTTTACTCATCAGCCCACATACTCCTGGTCAGACTTTTTATGGTGGCTGTCTCCTCTACATGTGCGTCTGCTTTCCTAGCTCCACACAGCTTAATAGAACCTTCCCTCTTTCAGTTCCAGGTTCAACTGCAAGCCTTGGCTGGGATACAAGGGTGTTCTCTGAGAGAGCACAGGAATCCTCCCCTTAGGATTGGTGGAGAAGTCTCCCTAGTTCTGTTCCCTAAGGCCTTCGCTCTTTGACTTTCCATTTCCCAAGCAGAAGTGAGAGAGCTGGCTTGTCCCATCAAGACAGTACCTTTGAGGCTTAGCCTTTCCTTTCAAAACCTCTTCCAGGTAGTCTGAGACCCTCTTAGTAAGAGAACACATACCAACTTATGTAGTTTCCCAAATAATCCTTTCTGCAGTCTAGGTCATAACCAAGGGCCATTTTTTCACAATCACCAAGCAGTTGATGGTTCCCTAGTTTATTAAAAAAAAAACAAATGAACAAAAACTCTTGGTTCATTCAAGTAAGTGGGTAGGGAAAAGATTCAGCAGCACTGGGTGCAAGTTCAAGGTTTTTGAGGCCTGCTTAGCAGCTTTCTTTAACTTTCCATATGCAAATGAGCTACTCAAAGTTAAGTTTCAAAACGATCCACTTAAATCTGTAAGGTGTTTACCTTCACAAAGTACAAATGCAGTCTGAAAGAGAAATACCTTTTCACTTAAAAACTAGTTGGTATCTACAAAACTTATAGAAACACAGAAAAATATAATTGGAAAAATTTAAAAACCCTTAACATTCATTCCTTATTAGTTTTCACAAAATCACATGACAGAAAGTTTCCTTGCTTTGGTAGTAAGCTTCTTACATAGTTCTTCCTAAGGCAGCAGTCAACTCCAGAATATGAAGAGCCCAGGGCCTACAGAAGGGTGTACATAGACCACATAGGGAGATGATAAATCCTTACCTGACTTCAATGGAGAATGTGAATGTAAGGGAATGATAAGGGAAAATGATCCTGACACTAACGGGGGTGGAATACTAAACCAGGTCCGGCTCAGACAACAGCGTGTGGCACACGTGTACCACTATGTACTACAACTCTATAAAAGAACAGAGAGGACGTAGGTTCGAATCCTAGCTTTGGCCTTCATTGCTTGTGTTAACCCTTGAAGGAGTCATAACCTCCTCAGGCCTATTTCTTCATCTGTACAATGAGGAGTTATTAGACCACAGTTGGCCTAGATGGCCACTGAACTCTTTCCAGCTCTAGATCTGTGATCTTATGAACGTATATACAAACACAAAAATATTCACGCACACACACACATATGTGGGGAGGTCCCAGCAATCTAAGATTTGTTCTGACACTCCGTGGTACTCATTACACACACACACACACACACACGTGGGGAGGTCCCAGCAATCTAGGATTTGTTCTGACACTCCGAAGGGGGGAATAGTCTTCTGGATCTGAATCTATGCAATAAGGATGTCAGAAGAGAAATAACCATAGCCTTCTAAGAAAGGAAACATAGTATCTTCTAGTTTGTGACAGATGAGACTACTGGGCATACATAGTCTGACATACACTCTAAATTTTTATTTTGTAACTCTCTAATAAATCCATCCCCATATGACTTTCTTATATGTCTTTACTTAAATTTACCACAAAATATTTTTATTCTATGGACATTACAAGGAGACGAATGGAATCTAAATGCTATACCACTTGATGCATACATGTTTAGTATCGATATTGTCTACGGTACATTTTAGCAAAATGTAGTAATGTAGTTTCCCTTTTTATCTTTTAATTAAATCTATTTTTACTATTGCTATATCTGAGATAATGATTGCTACCATTGCCTTTTTTAGTTCAGCTAAAGTGTAATAGATTCTGCTCTAGTCCCTCTTAAAAATCTGTATCTTTCCATTTTATTTGTTTCTAGTAAACAGATTGTTGGATTCTGGTTTCTAAACCATTCTGCAATCCTCTTCCATTTTATGAATGAATTCATCCTATTCACATTCAGAATTATGACTGCTGATTGTGTATTTCCTTACATCCTATTTTTTTATACCTTCCCTTTTTTTCCCCACCCCCACTTAAAGAATTTGTTTTGCTTTTGACTAATCCATCCCTTAATCAACTCTCCCTCTTATTCCTCTCTTTTCCCTTAACCTCTTTTCCTCTACTTCTCTGTTGCCCCAACTGGGTGAATATGTATTCTTCCCTCCTTTGACCAGTTTGGACACGAATGAAGTTCCAGTGTCACCTGTTCATCCATTTATCCTCTACTGCCCCCTCCTTGTACAGATTTCTATCTGCACATCCCATTTACATGAGATAATTTTCCTCACTCTTCCCCCCTCCCAGTGTATTCCTATTCCCTACTCTTTTCATTCTTCTTTTGAAATCAAAACATATCAGTCATTCCTAGGCCCTTTGTCTAACTGGACTCCCTCTGTTATCCCTGATGATGAGTTTTGAGGTGATATATGTAATATATTATCTCCTCAGATAAGAATGTAAACTAAACTGTTAAACTACCTTCTATAGTCCCTTAGGATTGCTTGTTTATATTTACCTCTTCTTACACTTCTCTTGACTCCCATGTTTGTACGGTAAATTTTTTTTACTGTCTCTGGTCTTTTCATCAGGAATGCTAGGGAAGTCCTCTTTCGTTAAAGGTCCATATTTTCCTCTGTAGCATTATACTCATTTTGCTGGGTAGATTGCTCTTGGTTCTAAGCCTAAATCCCCTGCCTTCTGGAATATTATATTCCAAGCTCTCTGCTTTTTTATAGTGATGGCTACTAAATCTTGTATGATTCTGACTGTGGCTCCTTGGTACTTGAATTCTTTATTTCGACCTGCTTACAATATTATTGCTATGACCTGAGAACTCTGAATTTGGGCTATAATATTCCTGGAAGTTTTCATTTTGGGGTTTATTTCAGCAGGTGACTACTAGTGGATACTTTGCCCTCTAGTTCTAAGATATCTGGATAGTTTCCTTTCATGATTTCTTAAAATATGATGTCTAAGCTTTATTTTTTGTTTAAAACTTTCAGGGAGTTCAGTGATTCTTAAATTATCTATCCTTGATCTATTTTCCAAGTTAATTGTTTTTCCTATGAGATACTTCACATTTTTTCCTTCCCTTTTCTTTTTTTTTAGTCTTTTCACTTTATTTCTTGATGTCTCACATAGTTATTAGCTTTCATTTGGCCAATTTTGATTTTCAAGGAGTTATTTTCATCTGTAAAGTTTTGTACCTTTTTTTCCTAAGCTGTTAATTCTTTTTTACCTTTTTTCCTTAGCTTTCACCTCTTTTCCCTTTTTTTCCTCTATTGTACTCAACTGGTTTTTAAAATTTCTTAGTTCTTTAAAAAATTTTTTTGTTTTAACTCTTTTTAAGAATTCCTGTTGGCAGAGAATTCTGGCAAGATAGTAGGGTAAGACAGGAAACACTAGGCTCCCTGAAATTCTCCCACAAACATAACAGAAATATTGCCTCAAAGGAATTTTGAGCAGCAGAAATAATTAAAAGTTGGGATAAAGAAGTTGTCCCTCCAAGACAACTGGGGAGGACCTTAGGAAAACCCTCCTCCAGTGGCAGAGGCCTGGAAAGATGGAAGTACAAATACCTCCAGGCAGACTCTGCTGAATCAACAAACAATAAGCCTTGGGGGCAGGCAGCAAACTCAGCAGCAGAAATTTTCACCACAGGGACAAAGTGGGGGTCAGACAGCTGAGCAGGGGAAGACTGAAGGACTCTCCCTGCAATCGCTGGACACAGTGTGCACAGATGCACTGACCAGATGTGGTCTTTGGCCACAGCTGTGGGTGAAGAGCGAGCACAGCTGGGTTGAGTGCAGTAGCAGAGAAGCAGAGATCCTGCTGGCTGCGAGCATGCTCAGAAGAGTAGAATCCCTGGCTTCGGTTTCAGTTCCAGGCAAGAAGAGGGAGCTGAAGTTCCCAGTCCCAAAAGTGGAAGGGAGTATACACAATGATTAAGTGGCTAATCACTTAACCCTAGCGAGGTTCAGGAGTGGTGAGGAATGCCCAAGTTCAGGCTCCCAGACAGAGCTTAGAAAATAACTGTATATGAAGCCAAAGGCATCAATTATCCCCTATACCTCAGGACTAGAACTTGACTATAATAATAAGCAGATAAAAATAACAACAATAATAATAACAACAACAACAACAAGTAAGAAAACCAACGAGTAAGCAAACCAGAAAGAACCTGAGCTACTTTGGGGACAGAGAAGATCTGGGTTTATACACAGAAGACAGTGAAACTAAAAAACTCACTCCTACTTCCAAAAAAAAAAAAAAAAAAAGTAAAATGTTCACAAGCCCAAAAAGAGTTCTTGGAAGAGCTTAAAAAGAACTTTTAAAAAATCAAATGAGAGAGGTTGAGGCAAAATTAGGAAAAAAAATAAGAACAATCCAAGAAAATCAAGAAAATTATGAAAAGAAAGTCAACCAATTAGAAAAAGAAGTTAAAAATAATTCCTTAAAAACTAGAATTGGGCAAAGTGAAGCCAATGATGTTACAAGACACCAAGAAATAATAAAACAAAATCAAAGGAATGAAAAAATAGAAGAGAATGTGAAACATCTCATTAGAAAAACAACTGATCAACAAAATTCATCTGGAAGAACAAAAGGTCCAGACTATCAAGGGAATTCATGAAAAAAAATGCAAGGGAAGGTGGCCTAGCTAAACCACATCTTAAATTGTATTATAAAGCAGCAATCATCAAAACTACTTGGTAATGGCTAAGAAATAGTGAAGGATCAGTAGAATAGGTTAGGTATGCAAGACATAATAGTCAATGCCTACAGCAATCTACTATTTGATAAATCCAAAGACTCCAGCTTCTGGGATAAGAACTCAGTATTTAACAAAAACTGCTGGGAAAACTGGAAAATAGTATGGCAGAAATTAGGCACAGATCAACATCTTACACCCTACACCAAGATAAAGTTGAAACAGGTACATGATTTAGATATAAAGGCTGATACTATAAACAAACTAGGAGAGCAAGGAATAGTTTACCTGTCAGATCTATGGAAAAGTGAAGAATTTATGACTAAACAAGAGATAGAGAACATTGTGAAATGCAAAATGGATGATTTTGATTACATTAAACTGAAAGGTTTTTGTACAAACAAAACCAATGTAACCAAGATTAGAAGGGAAGCAGAAAGCTGGGAAACAATTTTTATAACCAGTGTCTCTGATAAAGGCCTCATTTCTAAAATATATAGAGAAATGAAACAAATTTATAAGAATACAAGTCATTCTCCAATTGATAAATGGTCAAAGGATATGAGCAGGCAGTTTTCAGAGGAAGAAATGAAAGCTATCTACAGTCATATGAAAAAATGCTCTAAATCACTACTGATTAGAGAAATGAAAATCAAAACGACTCTGAGATATACATCATACCTATCAGATTGGCTAACATGACAAAACAGGAAAATGATAAATATTGGAGAAGATGTGGGAAATTGGAACACTAATGCATTATTGGTGGAGTTGTGAACTGATGTAACCATTCTGGACAGCTATTTGGAACTATGCCCAAAGGGCTATAAAACTGTGCATACCCTTTGACCCAACAATACCACTTCTAGGTCTGTATCCCAAAGAGATCATAAAAACAGGATAAAGGACGCACAGGTACAAAAACATTTATAGTAGCTCTTTTTGTGGTTGCAAAGAATGGGAAATTGAAGGTATGCCCATCAATTGGGGAATGGCTAAACAAGTTGTAGTATGTGAATGTAATGGAATACTATTGTTCTATGAGAAATGATGAGCAGGTGGACTTCAGAAATACTTGGAAAAACTTACATGAACTGATGCAAAGTAAAATGAGAAGAACCAAGAGAACACTGTACATAGTAATAGCCACATTGTGTGATGCCTGACTTTGACAGACTTAGCTCTTCTCAGCAATGCAAGGATCTAAGACAACTCTGAAAGAGTCATGATGGAAAATGTTATCCACATCCAGAGAAAGAACTCAGAAGTCTGAATGCAGATGGAAGCATACAATTTGCTCTTCTTTTTTTGTTGTTTTGTTTTGTTTCTTTCTTCTCATGGTTCCTCCCATTAGTTCTAATTCTTTACATCACGAATCATGTGAAAATGTTTAATATGAATGTATAAGTAGAGCCTATATCAGACTATACGCCATCTTGGGGAGAGGGGAGGTGAGGGAGGGGGAGCAAATTAAAACTCAAAATCTTATGGAAGTGAATGCTGAAAACTAAAAATAAATAAATTAATTAAAAAATAAAAGTGAATAAGATTTTGCATTGATATTCATTAGGGAAAAAATAAACCACTGATCTAAAGAACAGATTGAGAAGAGACACTAAGAATTGTTGGACTACCTGAAAGCTATAATATAAAAAAAAAGTCTGGATACAACATTACAAGAAATTATTAAGGAAGACTGCCCTGAAGTACTAGAACAAGAGGGTAAAATTGAAATAGAAAAAAAATCCACCAATCACTACCTCAAAGAGATCCCAAGAAGAAAACTTACTAGAATATTATAGCCAAGTTTCGAAGCTCCCAGGTTAAGGAGAAAATACTACATGCAACAAGAAAAAAGCCCCCAACAACTTAAATATCATGGAGCTACAGTCTGGATAACAGAAGATCTAGCAGCTTCAACATTAAAAGACCCAAGGGCTTTAAACATTATACTTCATAGAGCAAAGGAGTTAGACTTACAACCAATAATAATTCCAAAGGCCCTTTGAAAATTGGAACAAAGCTATCATGCTGCCCTCCACCTCTTTCTCTTCTCAATCCAGGCTAAACACCCCACGTTCTGTCAATATCTTTGTATGTCAAAGACTCATGGAACTTTGACATCATGATTACACTCCTATGGATCCTTTCTGGCTTATCAATGTCCTTCTTAAACTGTGGTGCTCAGAACAGAGTACTGCAGTGAAGGTATGATGAAGGCAAGCCTATACTAGGAGCTATTACCTCTGGGTTCCTGGAAGTCATGCCTCTTTTAATGGAACCCAAGAATATATCAACTTTTTGACTCTCACATCATACTGCTGATTCATATTCAGAGTTCAGAGTATGCTGAAATTCCTTTTCTTTTGAGCAATTGCTGTCCAACTATATCTTTTACTACCCTGTACTTGAGATTTTTTTTTTTACATTTACCTTTAATTTTTATTATATTCATTCCAATGCTCTAGTCTGTCAAAAATCTTTGGATCCTGACTCTGTCATCCAGTATGTGAGCTGTGCCTTCCTGCTTGGTGTCCCCTGCAAATCTGATGAGAATGTCATCTATACTTTTATCCAAATCACTGATAGAAATGTTAAATGGCACAGGACCAAACAGATCTCTAGGTCACTTCACTGGAGATCTTCTGCCAAGATGATGCTGAACCACTAGCAACTACTTTTAAAGTTCAGCCATTCAACCAATTCCAAATCTAACTGTATTATGGTCTCTCTACCTCTCCATCTGCTCTGCAAGAATAGTGACATAAAGCTCTTATCAAAGGCTTTGCTAAAATTTAGGTGCCCTATATCCACAGAACTCACTTCATCTACTACTTCAGTTTAGTAATTTTCTGTAGGCTAGACGGTTCTCTAGCAGATTCAGGACAAGTTTCAGATGATGCTTGAGATAATTGACCAGACTGATGACACTGAGTAGTCCCATCAATAAGCTGAAGAAAAACCATTGCTAACCTTACGACCACAGCAGCAGTGGAATAATTGGAATGGGAAGAAAAGATGCCTGGTGAATGAATGAATGAATGAATGAATGAATGTATGTATTTACAACTAACTACTATGTAGACTCTTTTTGAAAAATCAACGTTTCGTTACCATCTGTAGTACTCAGTAAACTCCAGTGGCTTCCTGCTGCCTCCAGGACCAAATACAAAATGCTCTATTTGGGGCTTTAGGAAAACCACTTTATTGGCTGAATGAAAGACAGAACAGAATGGGGAGAAACTGGAGGCAGGCTACTGCAATAATCCAGGCATGAGGTGATGAGGGCTTATACTAGAGTGGTTAGTGTCAGAGAAGAGAAGGGGGAATATTCAAGAGCAAAGATGAAACTGATTGGCCTTGGCAACAGCTTGAATATAAGGAATGAGAAACAGTGATGAGTGCAGGATGATTCTTAGGTTATGAGCCTAAGGGACTGGGAAAACAGTGTTGCCCCCTACAATACTATGGAACTTAGGAGGGGTAGGATTTTGAGGAAACATAATGAATTCAATTTTGGACATATTGAGTTCAAGATGTCTACTGGACATGCAGTTCTAGATGTCGAAAGGCAATTGGAGACAGGAGACTTTGAAGCAGGAAAGTTTGGAGAGTTTGGAGCAGCAAAGTTAGATTTCAGAATCATCAGCATAGAGATGGTTATTAAATCCACGGGAGCTGAAGACATCACCAAGTGAAATAGTACAGAGGGAGAAGAGGACCTAGGACAGAACCCCGAGGGATGTGTACAGCATGATCTGGAAGAGGATCCAGCAAAGCAGACAGAAAAGGAGTAGTCAGATAGCTAGGACAAAAACTGAGAGTGGTGTCCCAAAAACTTAGAAAGAAGGAGAAAATGATCAATAGTGTTAAATGCTCCAGATAAGTAAAGGAGAATGAGGATAGAGAAAAGTCCATTGGATTTGGCAACTAAAAGATCATTAGTAAGTCTGGAGAAAGCAGGTTCAGTGGAATGATAAGGTCAGAAGTCAGACTGTAAGGATTTAAGAAGAGAGTAGGAAGAGAGTAAGTAGAAGCACTTAATGTACATAGTGTTTTCGAGGAGTTTAGCTTCAAAAAGTAATTTTCTGTAGGCTAGACGGTTCTCTAAAAATTACCTCAGAAGAGGTATAGGGTGAGAGTGGGTATGGAAGAATCAAGTGAAGGTTTTTTTTTTTCCAGATAGAGGTGACATGGGCATGTTTGTAGATAGAAGGGAATGAGTCAGTAGACAGAGATTGAAAATAAGTGAGAGTGAGGACTTGCCACTTAAAAAAAAAAATCAGATTATTCCTAATTGTCTCAGCTCGAGATGATAATAGCCATAGAATTTGAGGGATGGAAAGGACTAGAACCTCTGAACAAGATTCTCAGCTGACAGTAGGGAACTGGGGAGCCACGTGAAGTTTGAGGAGGGATGAAAAGTTTTGGAGGAGCCATACGTATAGGAGTGAAGGTGAGGAATGGTGGGAGTGATTCAATGCTGAGGCTTGGCTGGGCTTAACTGGCAATATAGTTAGGGGGCTAGGAATTCAAGAGAGGACATCAGTGTAGAGATGAAGCCACACTTCTGGTGGTGCTTTAAAAGTGAAGATATTCTCTAAGGAACAGTTAAGGCTAGAGAAAATTCTAAGAAATGCTAATGCTAGTAGTAAAGAAGAGAGCTAGCTATGGAAGAACCCAGTACTTAATTATTTCTCATTTCTTGCCTGGGTGAGAGAGAACAAGGACTAGAGGGATTTCTCTCTTTCCACCCACCATCAGCCATGGCATTTTACAGTACAGCTAGATGCCCAGTAGAAGACACTGTATTTCAGCAGACAGCAGGCCTAGGAATCAGAGTGGGAGATGGGTAAAAGGAATATGATCCCTGTGAGTCAAGAAGAAATTCTTGGCTATGTTGGGAGGTAAGGTGTGGAAAGAAACAAGCCCAAGTAGCCTAGCTGAGAGATTTGTCCAGTAGAGATGCTATACCCAAGAGGAACAGGATAAGGTCATCTCTCTTTCTCGAAATTACTTTATATTTACTTACTTATGCGTCTTGTGTATATGTTGAAACTTGCTCCCCCACCCCCACACCCCCTGTCCAGGTACAATGTAACCTACTTAAAAGCAAGGACTCCTTTGTCTCTGCAGTCTCAGTGCACTTAATAGGCACTTAATGTTTACTGACTCTTGTTCCCAAACCCATCTCACTTCCTAACTTTTCTTTATCTTTTGAGGTTATCATTGCCTCTTGCAGTTACCCATGTTTATAATTTAGGACCTATACTTGACTCCTTATTCTCTTCTATTCTCCTTCTCCCTGTGCCATTTCTCTGCTCAAGAAGCTTCCATGGCTCACAACTGCCCTAAGATCAAATACAAAATTCCCATTTGGTATTTATAGCTCTTCCAAACCTGCCTTCAACTTACCAAAGTTGATTATACATTATTCTCCTTCTACTAAGGACAATGCATTACATAATGTCTGGTCTCTGTAGTAGTTCTATACTCCTATTCATAACCAATATAAGGATGTTTGTTATTTAGGACTTTTAAGATGGCAAATGCTGTTCTAATGAATGGATATTGCTTGCTAGAAATATATTAAGGGAAAGTTCAAAACTCTTGAGCAAAGACTCTATTACTCTTCCTCCAAGGAGCAAGCCTCAAAATATTTCCCTTGATAACAGAAAAAGCTAGTTGGAGACAAAAGAAAACACCTTAGGGATATTCTGCCCATTTTCTGTTTATGCAATTTATTGCAATTTCACTATGCTGTCTAATACTTCTGAATTGTGGGAAAGATTTCTCTCTTTTCAAATTTGTGGTAATGCTCATCTCAGTCCAAGTAAAATAATTTTTTGTAGCACTGTAGCCCCTACCGAAAACAAGATTTCTACCTCCTAAGCAGAGGTAAGAATAAGCCTTCCAATCCTATGCTGGCTCTCTCATTTAGCCAAACACTACTATAAGACCCCTAGGACCTAGAAAGCAAACATTTCTAATGTGTGTCAAAGATGAAACTTTTTTGCATAATAAGAGAAAGTTTATGAGCCATCTTTGAAGGGTGCTGACAAGTAGATGTAGCATGGGTGTTTGTATTCCCTGTCACTAATAGCACTAGGTTCTGGTATTGTTTCATAAACTGAGGATTATTTGGTGGGGGAGGGGGAAAATGAGCATGTAGTAGTGCTAATCCTAGGGCTGCTACCACCTCAACTAGAGTGGTACCCCTTTTGTGATACAATCCTCCAGAGATCTCTGGGAGTTGACTTGGCTGTTGAAGTTGATAAGGCTCTTGCCTGGCCAGATGTGGAAAAACATCCTGGGTTCTACATCCAATCTGTAATAGTATTTTGAGGAGGAAATTTTTGGTAGCCATTTGTGAAGCTGCCACCTCTCCCCCAAGTCAATAGTTGATAGATCACAGCCTGCAATGTTCACATCACTAGTAGAAGCCCCATTCTAGACACAGAACACAAAAGAATCCCATTTCATTACCAGCCTTTCAGAGACCTCTACTGGCTACAAAGAATGTCTTTTGGTAAATCTCATGAGGACTCTTTAAGGTCTAAACTGGTAGCCTGTTTCTTTCTTCCTTGGGTGTGGGAGTTTGCTTATCACAAAATCTCTCACTTACTGGGCAAATGCCACTACTTGTAAGTGATTGATCTTGCCATCAACCACAAATGTACCACCACCATATTCAAGAATTCTGAAATCCCTATATCTGACCATAGTCCACTGGCTCTTCATTTCACAAAACCCTCCTCTTCCTCTGCGTTGTGACCTCCAATCCCTTCATACCTCAATTATCTCCTAGGTCATCTCCATTGTATTAGCCATTGTCTCCTCTCCTGTCCATCTTGAATCCTTGGTGAACCAATTCAAGTCTATATTGTCCTCTTCTCTTAAATCCCTAGCCCCCCTCTCTTGAATACCCCTAGCGTGGCTATTTAATGAAAGGAATGTAAAGCTTACCATAATATGTTTATGCCAGAAACTACAAATGTGAAAACCTTAACTGTTCAAATTTGCTCAAAGACAGACTTTGTATGTTTTACTCTTTCATGAAAGGGTACAAACTTTTAAATCTGTGTGTTGTTCTCAGGATGATTAAAAATGGTAGCAAGAATAATGATGATAAAGAAGTATTACTTAACTCACAGGACTGTTGTAAGGATCAAGTGAAATGATGTACAATAAGCAAGGATTTTACCTTAAAAACACAGACATATTTACACATATATATCTGTATAAATAAACACAGATGTATATATCTATATATGTGTGTACATACACACACACGCACACACACATCTGTTGTGATGATGATGATGATGACACTAAGAATTTAAATTTTCCAACAATCTATAACCATCATATTTTGGGGATTTTAAGTTTTAGGAATGATTAGAAATAAACTGATTCTATAATTTCTAAACTATTTAAAGATAGTTAAAAAATCTTTGAAGTTTCATTGCAATCTTCTCCCAGGGAATCATATCCGTTTCACACACTTTGTAATGAATAAAAAAATGTCTAAACAGATTGTAAAATTACAAAATATGTTCCCCAGTTAAGGGTACATTAGAAAGCAAGTGTTACTTTTCTACACTGTAAGAAATATCTAGAAATAACTTAATTTGAGTCTTATCTCGCTGAAAGGAAACCTTGTAGCACCAAAGCTAAACTTAACTTTGGATCATTTAACTTAGGTCAGAAGATGTTCTATATTATACTTCATTGATTTAATAACTTTCCAAGAAGGAAGGGGAAGAACATTAGACAAAATCAATGCCCCAGGGGAGCATTAGTTTTTTAGCAAAGGAAACAAGATTTCTTTTCAAAATTACTAGAATTATCTGTTACATATCTTCCCTACAGTGGAGTATAAGGTCTATACCTAGAGCATATTAATAGGGTTCCATACGCAGTTGGGTTTTCAACTTATAGGAAATCAAACACTTGAGGAGAATTTAGTTATTTCAAAGTTTTCAATTTCTTGATATAGAGAAGGTCTGACACACAGCTGACTTTAAAATTGTATAACTTTTATTTAGAGAAAAGATAATGAAGAAATTTATAATTTCCTTGGCACAAAACCAAAGAATGCATTTTCAGACTTACACTGAGTGTAAATACCTCTGATCAAGCTGTAGATGGGTGAAAAAAAACCCAAATGATGGACATGTTTTCAGCAATGAATCCAAAAGATAGCCACGTACTTGTAGTACTTGCCTTATGGTGTAGTTGTGAGGACTGAATGAGAATCTGTGTAAAAGTGCTTTACAAACCTTAAAGTTCTATGCATCAGTTATGATGCTGGTAACTAAAGTTATGTGAGCTAATTCACAACCATTTTTTAAAATTTTAGGAATGATTAGTAAATGAAAAAATTAATAGCTCATTTTTATATAGTACATTTCACAGGTTACAAAGTACTTTCCTAATATATAAGATGTAGGAGCAATATGATAAGCCAATAAGAGACAAAAAATGGTGCAGTGAGAGAGGTAGGAGGAAAGTCAAAATAATATAGTGTGACAGAAGCTAAGAGACAGGTTATCAAGGAGGGGATGGCTAATTTACAATCAAAGGCCACTAAGGTAGGTCAGGAAGGGTAAGCTTGCACAGAAAAAAAGTTGATTGATCTAATATGGAAGAAACTTTGTAGAGAATTGTTCCAGTAGAATGGTAGGAAAGGAAACCCAATAAAAGAGTTAGCAAATGAGTGGTTGATGAGGCAGTAGAAATAGCAAGTGTAGACTATTATTTCTACTGGTTTGACAGCAAGAGGGAGAAGAGAATATGAAAGCTTGAGAGAATGGAACAGTAGGATGGCTGTTTTAGGGGAGTGCAGATCTCAGCATGTTCTTAAGTTAAAAGACTCAGGAGAGGTACACTTCGAGATGCATTAGTGAAAGAAGATGTGCAGTTTAATGGCAAAAAAAAGAGGAGATAGGTCTGAGGATGGAGTGGAGGGATTAGCTTTAGCTAAGGCTGAATAACACCTAAGACTGGAAATGATGGGGTAAGGGCCCAAGCCAAGGCCTTTGCCTGTTACCCCAAAAAGAGTTTGGGTCCCATTTGTCTACAGGCAGTAGAAAATCCCACCTGGGACTCTCCTTGAACTCCCACTTGATCAAGGAAGTCTCTAGCATTTGCCTAAGGCTATAATCCACTCAACTGGCTATACCCAAATCTCCCAATTCTGTTACCATAGTCTGTTACCTTCCTATGGGGAGAGGGCCCCCCTACCTCTCATCCTTGATCCTATCGAGACCCCATTTTACCTCCCAGTCACTTCCATCAAGATCCTCCCTAGACACCCCCCTCATAGTCACCCCAATTTACTTGGTCACTCCTAAATCCCTCCCACAGTCCTTCTGTATATAAGGTCCACCTTGTCTCCACTACGATGCTCAGATTCTTAAAAGTCTAGCCAACAGCTCACAAATGTTTAGATTCTTTAAGAGAATGGGCCAATATGGCCATGCTTTAATAAACTTTGTCTTTGGCTGAAAGAAGGCTTGGGTCAAATTCATTCGGGCAGGACCCATATGTTGCTATTTCGGGGTCCCAGAACGCTTAAACCTCAA
>NW_020954723.1:30343361-30354549 GCF_900497805.2 Vombatus ursinus
TCCCTGAGCTTCAACAGAAGGATGAAGCTGGAATAGGAAGCGGAGGAGTTAGTGACTTCCCAATAGATGGCCTCAATCTTCTCAGTAAGTAGGTAAAAAGTCAGATGCTGAGAATGAAGGGAGAAGGGGCAGTTTGTGACTGTGAGAAAGACACAGTAAGGGCTTAATATGATGGGGCAACCAGGTGAAGCAGCTAAATGGCATAGTGGACAGTGTTCTGGGCCTGGACTCAGGAAGACCTGACTTCTTAAGCAATTGGGGTTAAGCGACTTGCCCAGGGTCACACAGCTAGTAAGTGTCAAGTGTCAAGTGTCTGGTCTGAGGCCAGATTTAAACTCAGGTCCTCCTGACTTCAGGGCCAGTGCTCTATCCACTGTACCACCTAGCTGCCCCTGAAGACCTGACTTCTAATCCAGCCTCAGACATATACTAGTTGTGTGTCCCTAGGCAAATCATTTAACTTCTGTCTGCCTCGGTTTCCTCATCTATAAAATGGGTATAATAATAGCACCTACCTCTCAGTGTTGTTGCAAGAATCAAATGAGATAATATTTGTAAAATGCTTTGCAAACCTTAAAACCCTATATAAATATTTCGGCTTTGAAACACCTGTTGTACAATGTGAATTTATAGAACTATATCTATGCTGTAGTGGGGACTTATTTGGTTGAAGTATTTAGCACAAAGCCCTACTAGATCCAGGTAGGTAGGGTAGTCCTATCCCTATTTTACAGAAAAGAAACCTGGACTTCAAAGGGATAAGTGATTCACTTGTGACCCCAGAATCAGTAAACAGTAGAGTTCAAGTTTACTGACTACAGGCTCAGTGACCTTTCTACTGCACCTCGCTACCCAGTATCAGAAGGACTGAAGGCTCAATTGCTGCTACAGATAAAATCAAGACTTTAAAGACCAACCACTCTGTACATTTTCACTACTTGACAAGTTGATCTTAAGAGATTATCTAGTCCAGCCTTCTTATTTCGCTTTTATCACCTGCTATAAACCTTTTCTGTTGGTGCATACCAACAGCTCTTAATAACCGGACCCCTCCTGCCTCTCCAGCCTTCTTACACATTACTCCCCTCTACTTTCAGCCTGCTATTCTTCATCTGATGCTCTCTCCATCTCCCATGTCCATGTCTTTGCACTGACTGATCCCAATGTCCAGAATGTGTTTCTTTCTCACCTTTACATCTTAAAATCCCTGGTTTCCTTCAACACTCAGCTCAAGTACCACCCCTTACAGGAGGCATTTTCTGATCTCCACGGCTGCCAGCGCCTTCTCATCCATTATCCCGTCTGCTCTGTTTATAGCCACATACACTCACACATACATGCCATCTCTCTCATTACGCTATAAGATCCTTAAAGGGCAAAGCTTGATTTATTTTTGTCTTTGCATATCTAACTTAGCTTAGCACAGTACTTTGGCACATAGTAAGGGCTTAATACTATGGGACAACTAGGTGGTGCAGTGGATAGAATTCTGTGCCTGGACTCAAGGAAAACCTAAATTCAGATTCAGTCTCATACACTTACATGTGTTTGTGTGATCCGAGGCAAGTCATTTAACCTGTCTGCCTCAGTTTCCTCCTCTGTAAAATGGGAATAGTAACTACCTCCCAGGATTATTATGAAAATCAAGTAAGATAGCATTTTTAAAGTTCTTTGCAAATCTTAAAAAGCTACATAAATGCTAGCTATTATTAATAAATGATTCTTGATTATTTACATTTAACAGTCAGTCACACTTATACAGTGTTTGCCAATTACTAAGTCAATACATACAACATCTCATTTGATCCTCCCTAGGGAGGTTAAGTGTCTTGCCCAAGCAAGTCCTAACAGATAATCAGGGTAGTGGCAGAGCCAAGAGTCAGGGAATAGAATCAGAAAATCCTGACTCTTAACCTGATGCTCCTTCCAGTATACTATCCTGCCTCTGAATCAAATCCATCGTATAGATCTGTGTATAGATCCGTTCTACTAGGATTGAACACTCTTGTGAACATTTAGCACAAATCTTTCTGGAATAAATCACCTCCACGAGGATATCCAACACCTAAAAATATCTTTCATTAAAGTGAAAGAATGGTACTTACACTGCCCCAACCCATGCTAATTACAGAAAATGCATACCTGCTCTATTTCCTTTGAATAGGATGTCCGGTTTTCTCCCACGCCTCCAGGTTGGTCATTTTCCCAAGGTAATTTATTTTTTCCTTTTCCTGCACTTAACACCCTTCGAGTACAGATAGTCTGATCAGCAGATGGACTATAAGAGCCATACATCTGTATACTATCCCTTGAATGGTCACCACAATGACAGTGTGCGCTTTGAGTTCTGTTACCTGCCAGAAGCCAGTCTGTATCCGCTCCATGGGGCAACTGGGTTGATCTGCCCTGGGCAGAAGATGGCATGAGTATGGCATACTCCACAAATCCCTCTTCTGTTAGCTTTGGAAGAGTTTTCCTAGCTAATCTGGCTTGCACAGCATTCATCACTCCATCTCCATTATCTTGAAGTTCAACAGCATCAACAGCTCTGAAAAGTACACTGGTTTTACCTGTGCCCATTGAAGATGCCAACACAGCAAAGGCCTCCAGAGCAGCTTGGCGTACCCTACGCTTACTATCAACTAGAGCTGGGGCAAGACCAAAAGCCAGTTTGGGCAAGTCAAAATCCTCACTTGGATAGGTCAGCAAGGAGCAAATGCTTATATTCACCACCTCTTCTCTCACTCTGGAATGCTTATGTTTGAGATGTTCCAGCAACAAACACAGCACCTGCTGAGGTCCTACTTCCTTCATCAGCTTAAGGAAAATTTTCATGTATTCTTGCTTGATCACCAACTTGTTGTCTGCTAGTACTTTGACTGTGGCAGCAATGATTGGTCCCAAGAATTGTTGTACCTGTTCCCCAAGGCGGGTCACCAACAGGTGCAGTACCTGAAGTGTGCCGTGAACCACTTTGAAGTTAGAATCATCTAACAAGTTATACAATAAGCTAATGAAACCTACAAGACTAGAGTGAGGAGTGGAGACAGGGCTAAACCTTCCCAGCACCTGCTTGAGTTCCTCCACAGCTTGAGTCCGACTCTTATAGTCCTCCTGATCTAGCAACCGGGAATGCAGCTCCTGGGGAACAACACCAAACTTGAGGTGGCTACTGGAAGGTGTTGCCGGGCAGGGGAGGGGATCTTCAGGAAACTCTGAGGTTTCCAGGTCCAAATAATGAGGAACCTGAGCCCCAAACTGGGACTCTATACGACGATTGTAGTGTCTCCTCAGGGCTGAGGGCAGGCGAGAGATGTAAGACTGAAACCGGTCTTGGCCCAGGCGCTCCCCTATCTGCTGCAGTGCAGAAAAAGCTATCTCAGCCTCTTCTTCTTCCTCCTGTTCCCCAAGCTTGCGGGCCAGGGACAGCGTGATCTCGGTGAGATCCAGGCCGAACAACAGATCCGGGGGAGTGAGCAAAATGGGGAGCAGGAGCGCAGTGGAAGCCCGGAGCCGGGCATCGGCGCTCTCCAGGCCTCGCTGAATGAGCACCTGCAGCACCTGCATGGGGCTCCGCTTCAAACACTGGTGCAGGACCTGCAGTGCGTCCTTCCTCAAGGCCGGGTTCTCCTCTCGCAAAGAGACCACGAGCTGCGGCAGAAGAGCCAGGCTGAAGGCCTCTTCCAACTGGCCCGCGTCCCCCTGACCCCGGAGCACGTCGGAGAGAAGTTGCAAGCAAAGTCGCTTCTCTTCCAGGGCCCCCTCCACCAGCACCCGGCCCAGGGCCCGGTAGAGCGCTTCCTTTCGTCTTGGAAAACCGAGGCGCCCGCCGCGCCGGGGCAAGGCAGCCTGCAGAGCCTGGAAGGCCTCGGACGGCTCCGCCGCCGTGCGGAGGAGCTGCAGGAGCCGGCTCTCCTCTTCCTCCCCTCCCGGCAGGCTCCCTCCGGCCCTGGACCAGCCACTCGTGACAGCGTCCTCCGCCGGGAGAAAGAGCGCGGTCGTGGTGGGAGATAGCGCCGGCGGGGCCGCGGGGCACGAGCCCTGGTCGCCGGCGGTTCCCCGGCAGCAGTAGCTTTTTTCCTCTCTCATCGTCCGCCGAGGTCGGTCTTCATCAGTCTCTGGGGTGGAAAGGCGGCAGCAGCTCCGGGGCCGATAGGCGCTGGGGGCTAGGAACGGGGCCTGCGGCAGAAGCACCGGGGGCGCGGACGCCATGGAGGGGCGTCAGGAAGCTGCGGCAGCGGGGAACCATCGCAGTCTCCTCGGGGCCCGGCGGAGCCCTCCCCTCCCTTTTTTTTCTCCAGGCTCCCGAGCTATAGAAGGGGAAAAGCAGCTGCCGAAGCCGGGGCCGAGAAAGACTCCCTCCTTCTCTTCTTCCTTCTCCCCTTCCTCCTCCTCCTCCTCTTCTTCTTCTGCCGCTGGCGCCACGGCCCCACAGGAGCGGAGCGCTCCAAGCCGCCCCCGGCTATAAGAGGCAGCCCTCAACAAAATGGCCCCCGCTGCGGGCCCCAGACTCCGCCGCTGGCACCGGGCGTAACCAGGGGCACCACGTGACCAAACCGACCGCTTCCATGGTGACCAGCCGGCGCGCGATCTCTTGACCCGGAATGAAACCTCTTAAGGGGAAGGGAGAACCCTGGGATATGTAGTCTCCAAAATGTGCTTAACACCCCTCCCCCGCTGAAATCGCCAGAAAGAGGCCTGAAGAAACCAGCGGCGAATGATTGCTAGGGGAGGGAAAGAGAGATGGATGAAGGCCCGTGCATAGGCGGAAGTGATGCGGCTCAATCTCGGGGCGGTGGGGCTCCGGGCGGAAGTCACCCGCCCTACTCGTGTGTGTCCGTCGGGGTTTGACTGGAGGCGAGTGCGGCTCCCGCCCCGGTCTCTCTTGTTTCAGGTCCCTCCTGCTTCAGTCGCCGCTGGCACGATCCCCGGGACTCAGGTATTTTCCGTTGGCTCTCCCGAGGCCGTTTTTTGCTCTGGCCGGTGCCCCGCGCGGGACGGTCAGCCCTGGGAGGGGGCTGGGGGGGGAACAGGGGAGAGGAAGCGGGGACTGGGAGGCATCTGGGTGCAGGGCCGCTTGGGGGCCGGACCCCGGAGGAAGGGGGCGGCTGCCGCCCGCCTCAGGCCGGACCCCCGGACCCTCGGGGCGGCCGAGCCCGGCAGAAAAGCCCTCTCCCTGGCATCCTTTATGCTCTCGGGCCCTCGGGGTGAGCGGTTGGGGTTGTTGTTGTTTTTCCCTCACCAGTCCCAGGTTTGGCTCAAGAAAGGACCTCTCCCTTCCTCATCTTGACCCTCCGCTAATTCTTTTTAATAATAATTAGTAAAAAAAAGAAAGAAAATTACTCCATCTAGAGATACCTTCGTTCTCCCTCAACCCACCTTCCACCTTCCCTGAATCAAGTCCTTTTTCCTTCCCGCGGTGGGGAACGACCCTCTCCCTCCGTCCTGCCCTCTCTCCAGGATCTCCATAGCTCCTGTTTTGGTCGCCAAGAGACCGGGATTGCAGATGTGTTACTTAGCAGATTAACTTCTTGGCACCGGGGCCCTGAGAGAACTCTGCCCTGAGGATTTGAAGAAGGATGGGAGAAGCCATTCTTCGGTATTTTTCAGGGAGAGCTGCACTACGGATATTTATTTATTTATTTTTAAGGAGCGGGGAGGAGGCAGTTTTTTGTTTTGGAAATTTAAGTGGTTGCAATTAGAGGGCTAGAGGTCCTGGACTGATGGAGTGTAGAATCCCCAGGAATGTGGGAGATGAGTTTCTGAAGAAACAATACCTATATACTTTGGAAAAAAATTACATATTCTATTTTAGGACCATCCTTTGGGGGAGAGTGGCATTTTTGAATTGCTATTTGAAATCTCAGAATGTCTTAATTCAAATAACCTGGTTATCCACTGTGTTACAGCGTCAAGTACCGCGTTTGTTACTAACTCCAGTAATTGGTTCAGTAAGGCTACACAACATAAAACGGTTTGTTTTGTTTCGAGCTCAGCGTGAATTTTGAACGTCTTTTTTTAGAGCACAATTGAATATTACGTTATTATTAACGTGTCTGAAGTTCTTGGAACTATATTTTCTTAATGCTATTCTGGTTAATCATTGAAGGAAGATGTTTTGTTTTTATCTTAAGGTTGTTTAGTTTTTAAAATATTGACAGGTTTGCATGACTTCATATATATAATGAGTATCATTTCTTGCCTTTGCAACGGGTGACTGGACGAATGTATTGGAGGGAGGGAGAGAATTTGGAACTGAAAATAATTTCTTTTTTAATTTGACATGTTTGACATCAGAATAATTTGGCTCACAGTTGTAACTTGGCCTTGAAAACATCCATTTTAAACAAGATTTTTCAACTCCAGAAAAGCTTATAGAATTAAAATATGCAAAACCATGAATGGCATAAATAGGATAAGATTGTTCATCAACTTCCAGTGCATAGGACAGCGTCTTAGGCATAGGAAATGCTTAATAGGTAGTCATTGGACTGAATTACCAGAATTGAAAAGTGTTTTTAAAAATTGTAAGAACAGTTTTGGGACAAATAAATGGTACATTACAGAGCAAGTATCCAGTTCATATACCTAAGTAATAGTGTAAAGAATAAAAAAAGGTTAAACTATGTTCAGATAAATTCATGAATTAATTCAAAGAAATTAGGGATATTTGGGGTGTACCTTTTTTTTCCTATGAATTTTACAGTAAAAAAAAAAACACTGCAAATGTGTTTACAAAGAAAAATACTCCAATATACAAGTAAGCATAATTTATACTACCTTACCTAAATCCTCACTCTGATCCTTGTGACTGTACATTCACAGGTATGATAGCATACTTGTTCTTTCTTCAGTTTGCATAATTTTATACAGATCTTCCTATTGTTCATTATATGCCTCATATTTGTAATTCTTAATGGTGTTCTGGCATTTCACTACATTTACCACAATTTGTTTAGCCATCCCTCAACCATTGGACATTTAGATGTTTTGAGTATTTATTATTATAGTGTTTGTCAGAACCGGATCCAGCTCAGTTATTTAAGCCAGAAGAGATATTACTTGTTAAATCAAGAGAAACAGATTGCTCTGAGCTCTGTGCCTATTATACCTGGCAGAAATAGGCACTTTTATGCAATTGGGGGGAGGGGAGGCTATTTCTATCAAGTAGGGAAAGTCTAGTAATCAACAGTGGAAACATTTCAAGGATGTTATAACATTCTTTGCTTCCTATGTTTACATTCTAAAAACTTGCCTCATGAGTGTCTTTGTGGTTTTTTAAAGTGTACTTGCACATGGTTATCTTAATCAAGGTTCCTTGCTACTAGAAAAGGAATTGGTCTGCTTCTTCTAAACATGCAGTACAGATAGTTCTTTATTTTCAGTTACTTCCTTGTGGTATGCTTCTTGTGAAATTTCAGGGTCAAAGAGTTTTACCTCTTGCTCAGTTACTCAGTTACTAGACTGCTTTCTAGAAATGTAACATGATCAGAAGATCCGAGATTTAGAGCTGGGAAGAAACTTAAGAGGCCATCTAGTCCAACCCTTTCATTTTACAGATGGGGAAACTAAGGTTGGAGAAGTTCAGTTAAATCAAAGTCACACAAATAGATGGCAAAGCTAGAATTTGAAACCAGATCTTCTGATTTCCAAATAAATATCTTACTTTGCCTTCAGCAATGCTTTACTACAGGTCCACCAACACTTAATTTTGTTTTTTATTTGTTTTTACTAATTTCATTACACCTCTGACTTTCCAAGTCTTAATATTATAGAGGGCAACCACATTGTGCTCCTGAAAAGCCTCCCTTGGTTCCAGTGTTAGTTTTTCTTATGTATATAGTTTTTACAGACATGATATGATAATGTTACAATGTAATATTATGTGCTGTTGTAATTCCAGCAAACTCTCAAGGTTTGGCATGATGAATACTTTTTCATGCATGGTAATTGCAAAGACAAAATGAATTCAGAGATGTGAAAATTCCTGGGTAAGTTAAAACCACTGTGTATGTGTTAAGTGTAGGGGCAGCTAAGTGGCACAGTGGATAGACCACCTTGATTGGAATTAGGAAGACCTGAGCAAATCTGGCCTCAGACACTAGGTGTATGATCCTGGGTGGCTAACGTAACTTCTGTTTCCCTCAATTTTCTCATCTTTAAAAAAA
This sequence comes from Vombatus ursinus, assembly GCF_900497805.2. Taxonomy (NCBI): domain Eukaryota; kingdom Metazoa; phylum Chordata; class Mammalia; order Diprotodontia; family Vombatidae; genus Vombatus; species Vombatus ursinus. Next base: position 30,351,530 of record NW_020954723.1, read on the forward strand.
AATGGGGATAATAATAGCACCTACCTCCTAAGGTTGTTGTGAGGATCAAATGAGACAATTGCAAAATGTGCTTAGCCCAATGTCTCAAACATAATGCTATATAAATGCTATATAAATATTAGCTGATAATCATTTAAGATCAATTGAGCCCCAATAAGGGCCAAAAACCTGAATTAATCTTTTCTCTCTGAGTGAACCCAGAATGCCCCTTCCTGTGTCAGCAACTGCAGGACCAGATGAAACTGACCAGCATTCTTCCTCTCTGTGATCACTAAGGACAGGATGCCTGGGACCAGACACTGTCTTGAATAATGAGACTTTTCTTATTTTGGTGTCCTATGGACATGGTGTGGTTTAGAGGTTCAGGGGTCCTGGGACCCCAAAATCGCAACACGAGGGTCCTTCCCGAAAGAATTCAACCCAAGCCTTCTTTCAGCCAAAGACAAGGTTTATTAGAACATCCATCGTATTGGGCAGACTCTTAAGGAGTCTGAGCATTAGTAAACTGTTGGCTAGATTATAAGAATCTGACCAGTGGCTAGATTTTAAGAATCCAAGCCATGGCTAGATTATAAGAATCCCAGAATTTTAATGGAGACAAGATGAACCTTATATACAGGGGCCTAAGAAGATCTGGATGGGAGAGGCCAGTAAGCTGGGGTGAACCGAACTCCTGGGTCCTGGATAATGGAGCCTAACTAGGATTAAGTGTGGGAAATGGCCAGTGGCCATAGACTTATAAGACAATGGAGGGGAGATTGGGTGTTGCCACAGTGAAAGGCCAATTGATGGGATTATAGCCTCAGGCCAACGCCAGAGATTTGGCCATGTGGGAAAGTCCAGGATTTTTCCTTTTTGGGGCCTAGATCCCAGCCCCATCAGACATACATTATGTAGGGGAAACACAGATATTTTAAGACTATAATTCCAATTTACACTTTGTTACTTCTCTTGCCTTATTGTATTTACAACCTATTTAACCAAGAAACGTCCTTTCTCATGCTATATGTTAAGAAACGTGGAGGCTATATATTTTTTTGAGTAACACAGACATCCTGAGTCACGGTTTAAATGTCCTCCTAAAATTGAGTCAGTCAGAGTTAAAGCTCTGGCTCCATGTACCTGTTGCTAGTTTAAGGAAATAAACTATGAATTTACTTATCACCTAGTTTGTTGCCTCTTTAACCAACTTTCAGGTTGACATAGCTATCGTTATTATCATTAATTATAGTTATCATAATACTCTCTAGCCCCTTTGCATCTCCTTCCCTTAGGCATCTACATATTGCTAGTATCTCCCTAAAAAGCTGGTCGGGAGAGAAAGGAATACTGGATCTATTCCAGGGTATAGGCCCTAGAAACCCTCCCTCCACAACTTCACCTGAACTTTCCCACTTGGTCCTGGCATTTGCCTGAGGCTCATCTCTGTATATAATCCTTTTAACTGTCCTTGCATTATGGCTTTGACGCTGTGAAGTCTCCTATTCTCTGCTACCTCTAACCCAGCCCAGCCCTCATTATGTGCACCTGACCCCACCCTAGCCAGCCACTCCTTGATTCCATCTAGACCCCCCCCCTTACCTCCCTTTCACCCCAGACTACTTGGCCAGTCCTTGATCACATCCAGATAGTCCCACAGTCTGTATATAAGGTCCATCTTGTGCCTCACCCCCTTAAATGGCTCAGATTCTTTAAGAGTCTGGACTGGTTGTCAATACAAGTGTCACAAATGCTCAGATTCTTAAAATCTAGCCAATAGTACAGATTCTTAAAATCTCACCCACCTCAATTGGTGCTTTAATAAATATTGTCTCTGACTGAAAGAAGGCTTGAGTCGAATTCATTTGAGGCAGGACCCTAGTTCTTCTGCCCTTGAATTTCGGGGTTCCCAGCACCCCTAGACCTCAACAGAACAGTTAATTTAGTACCTTGCCTAAAACTTTTCTGAAAGATATGCTGGGAGGAATATTAAATAGATAAAAAAAAATTTTCCATTCTATACATTTAATTTATTCATGTCATCTTTGCCCATAGGTTTCTTGATTTTGTTGTGTTTTATATCTGAAATATGTAGTATTTGTTTGTACATATTCATTGATGTTCTACTCTGTTATAATTCAGTTTGTTAGAAACCATTTTAATTACCGGACTGAATCAAAACTAAGGGTGGGGGAGAATCCTACTTCTGCTGCATTTCCTCCAACCATTTAGTTAAAGGAATTCAAATATGATCCAATTATTTTATAATGTTCCTATTAGGGAATAGAACTCTTCCATATAGGAGTAACCCTTTAAAGCCCTATGAAAGTCTATTTGGAAGTAGAGGGAACACTTTTTTTCTGAGCGCATGATGCCAGCCATGTTAGAGCAGATTTTTATTTTACTTCTGCCACCCCCTTTCTGAAATGTAACAAAAGTTAATGCTAAAGAAAGGAAAATGAGGAAAACTTGTTAGCTGAATTCATCTGTGAGGAAAATTGGACCATTGGAAGTAAATTTAAGAAAAAATTATACAAAGTAGTATGGCTTTACAAAGCATATTTTTTATTTGATCAAATGAGGTGATATATGTAAAATGCTCTGAAAACCTGAAAGTACTGTATAAATGCTAGCCATCATCAGCATCTATTATTCATTGAGAGTTTATTTAACAGACACTGCTGGGCACTGAGGATTCAAAGACAAAAACAGTCCTTGTTCTAAGAGTTTAAATTACCCTAGAGAGAAACAACTCGTTCACATGTAAGAAAGTAAAAAAAGTTTACATAGTATGTGATGGGCATGGAAGGTGAGGGGTGGTTACTAAGAACTGAGGAAATCAGAAAAGGTTTCCTATAGATGGCACTTGAGCCGAGCCTTGGAGAAGGTACTGGATCCTAAGGGGAAGAGCTGAGTAGGTAATAAATGCATTCTAGGCATAAGGAATAGTTTGTGCTAAGGCGTAAAAACAGGATAGAATATTGTATTCTAAGAGTGTGTGTGTGTGTGTGTGTGTGTGTGTGTGTGTGTGTGTGTGTGTG
>NW_020954723.1:30354949-30444932 GCF_900497805.2 Vombatus ursinus
TGTGTGTGTGTGTGTGTGTGTGTGTGTGTGTGTGTGTGTGTGTGTGTTTAAAAGAAAGCCCTATTCCTCTTCACTCTTTGGTACCTCTAGTTATGATATGTGATAGACTCCCAACTGATTTCATTAATTTCAATTAATATTTCTTTGTAGTTTGGATCACTTAGCTGCCATATTTGTACTATAGTCCTTTAATAAAAGAGTTTCAAGAAGTATTGAAGTAGGCAACTTTAGTACCTTGTAAATTAGGAAAGCTATTGGCTAGAGGAGCATGTGTGGGAACCTACCAAGTATGTTTGAATTTCTAAACTGTTATGTGCTTCCCACCTCCAATATCAGATCCTCTTGCCTAAAGTATGAACGAGCACTGGGCACTGCCTTTGGACAAAAGCCCATACACTGCTGGGCATTCAAATTCAGCCCACTAGCTAACTATATACAGTAAATCAAGCCTTTCCTGATCAATCCAACACCTATTACCTTCTCTCCCAAACTACTTTGTAGTTAACTGCTTTGTAGTTATTCTCTTTATAGTTATTTTGTATATACTTTTTAAAATGTTATCTTTTTCTCAATTACATGTAAAAAAAATTAACATTCTTTTTTAAAATTTTGAGTTCCAAATTCTTTCCTCTGCCCTTTCTTGAGAAGGCAAGCAGTTTTCTATACATTATACACAAGCAATCATGTAAAACATATTTCCGTATTAGCCATATTGCAAAAGAAAACAGATAAAAAACCCCAAGAAAAATAAAGTTTAAAAAAAGTGTGCTTAGATCTGCATTCAGACTCCCATCAGTTCTTTCTCTGGTGGTGGATAGCATTTTTCATCTTTAGTCCTTTGGAATTTTCTTGCATCATTGTATTGTTTAGAATTACCTTTATCACAGTTGATCATCCTACAATACTGCTGTTACTGTGTACAATACTCTCCTGGTTCTACTCACTTCACTTTGTATCAGTTCAATTAAGTTTTCCCAGATTTTCCTGAAAGCATCCTGCTCATCAATTCTTATAGAACAATACTATGTCTTCACAACCATATGCCGCAACTTGTTCAGCCATTTCCCAATTGATGGGCCTCCCTTCTTTTTAATTCTTTGTCACCACAAGAAAAACTGCTATAAATATTTTTGTACATATAAATTCTTTTCCTTTGATTTCTTTGGATACAGACCTAGAAGTGATATTGTTGGGTCAAAGGATATGCAGAGTTTTATAGCCCTTTGGGCATAGTTCCAAAATGCTCTTCAGAATGATTGGATCAGTTCACAACTCCACCAGCAGTACATTAGTGTCCTAATTTTCCCACATTTCCTCCAACATTTGTCATTTTCCTTTTGTCATATTAGCCAGTTTGATAGGTATGAGGTGGTAATTCAGAGTTGTTATAGTTTGCATTTCTCTAAAAGTGATTTAGAACATTTTTTTTCTTATAACTAGCTTTGGTTTCTTCTGAAAACTGCCTGTTCATATCCTTTGACCATTTATCAATTGGAGAATGACATATATTCTTATAAATTTAACCCAGTTCATATATTTGAGTCATGAGGTCTTTGTCAGAGAAACTTGCTTTAAAATTATTTTTCCAGTTTCTTGCTTTCCTTCTAATCTTGGCTGCATTGGGCTTGTTTGTGCAAAAACTTTTCAAATTAATATAATAAAAATTATCCATTTTATATCCTGTAAACCCATTATTTGGTCATAAATTCTTCCCTTATCCATAGATCTGATGGGTAAACTATTCTATGCTTCCCTAATTTGCTTATGATATCACTCTTTATGAATAAATCATCTACCCATTTTGAATTTTTCTTGATATATGTTGTGAGATGTTGATCTATATCTAGTTTCTGCCAAACTGCTTTCCAGTTTTTCCGGCAATTTTTTGTCAAATAGTTTTTGTCCCAAAAGCTTGGATCTTTGGGGTTTATCAAACACTAGATTACTATGGTCATTTACTACTGTGTATTGTGTACCTAATCTATTCTAATGATCCACCACTCTATTTCTTAGCTAGTACCAGCCTATTTTTATGATTTCTGCTTTATAATACAGTTTGAAATCTGGTACAGCTAGGCCATCTTCATTTACATTTTCTTTTCATTGATTCCCTTGATATTCTTGACCTTTTGTTCTTCCAGATGAATTTTATTATTTTTTCCTAGTTGTATAAAATAAGTTTATGGTGGTTTGTTTGATATAGTACTGAATAAATAAATTAATTTAGGTAGACTTGTCATTTTTACTAAATTGACTCAGTCTACCCATTAGCAATTAATATTTCTCCAATTGTTTATTTTATTATTTTTTTGTTTATTTTTTAACACTTTTCTTTTTAAATTTTGAATTCCAAATCCTCTCCCTCCCTTTCACCCCCCCCATTCACTAAGAAGACAAGCAATATCATACCAGTTATATATGTGAAATCATGTAGAGCATATTTCCCATATTGGCCATAGTTTTAAAGAAAGGGGAAGAAAAATAAAGAAAGTGAGAAAATTATACTTCAGTTTGCACTCAGAGTTCATCAGTTCTCTCTCTGGAGGTAGACAGAATTTTTCACCATGAGTCTTTTGGAATAGTGTTGGATCATTGTATTGATCAGAATAACCAAATCTTTCACAGTTGATCATCATTACAACATTGCTGGTACTGTCTCCAGTTTAGATCTGACTTTATTTGTGTGAAAAAGTGTTGTAATTGTGTTCATACAGTTCCTGGGTTTGTCTTGGCAAGGTAGACTCCCAGGCATTTGTCATTAACCCTTTTCCCTTTTTTTTAAACTCGTATCCAGACCTAGTAGTGGTTTTCCTTGGTCAAAGGGTAAAATGGTTTTATAGCACTTCCGGCATAGTTCCAATTTGCTCTACAGAGTGATTGAATCAGTATACAACTTCACCAGCAGTGCATATTAGTGGCTCAATTTTCCCATATCCAGCATTTGTCATTTTGCTTCTCTGTCATATTAGCCAAATTGATAGATATGGGGTAGTAGCTCAGTTGTTTTAATTTGCATTTCTTTAATCAATAGTAATTTAGAGCATTTTTTTATATGTTTATAGATAGCTTTGATAACTTTGTCTGAAAACTGCCTGTTCATATCCTTTGACCGTTTATCAGTTGAGAAATGGTTCTTATTTTGATAAATTTGACTCAGTTCTCTATATACTTGCGAAATGAGGTCTTTATCAGAGAAACTTGCTATAAAATTTTTTTTATAGTTATGATTACTATGTATTTCCATCCTATTTTCCCCTATATACACACACTCTCTCTCCCTCTCTCTACCTCTCTCCTTTCACCCTCTCCATCTTCAAAAGTGTTTTGCTTCTGTTGACTCATTTTTCATGATTTTCTTGTATCACTTTCATTTCTCTTCCCAATTTTTCTTCTACCTCTCTTACTTGATTTTCAAAATCTTTTTTGAGCCCTTCCGTGATCTGAGTCCAGTTCATATTTTTCTTTGAGGCTTTGGATGTAGCAGTTTTGACTTTGTTGTCTTCTTCTGAGTGTGTTTTGATCTTCCTTTTGTCAATAGGCAATCATGTCATGAGATTTATGTGAAAACCAGGTTTATTGCAAGAGAAATGAACATGCATGTGGAATCCAAAGAGTTCACAGTCGTTACAGAAGTTTGCATGTTTATGACAGTACAACAAAAGGAGGAGGAGAAAACAGGAAGGAGTGTGGCATGGGAGGCAAAAGGTGGGGAAAAGGGATAAAAACCCTTCCAAAGCCACATTCTTTTTCCGCTAGACTATGAAGATAGGAGGGTCTGCTTATCTGCAAAGAACCCCAGCTGCACAGTCATTTTCCTGGCCTGGCACAGACTGGTTGGCACCTGTTTTGCCTCTCAAAGGGCACACAGGGAATCCAGGTTGGGGGTACAAATAACAAATTATGTCAGTTGAGGGGTGTGGGGGCTTTGTCCTTGACACATTCAAGGCTTCGTGCATGCTCTGGGTCCAATGTTTCCAACTCAAAAAGACAAGTTCAGGGGACCCCTTAACAACCCTTAACACTTGGCGTCATAGTAACTTTCTATAGTCACAATTTTTTTTCTGTTGTTTGCTCATTTTTCCAGCTTATTTCCTAACTTTTCACTGTGTGCTAAAGTGGGGCTCTGCTTCTGGGATGGAGGGTGCACTTTCCCAAGCTTCAGATTTTTGTGCAGCCTTTTTCAGAGCTAAAACTGTCCTTCATACTGCTGCTAGACTTTACCTCCTGTGTGGAGTACAGAGACCCTTATCAATGGATCGGAGACTCAGAGATATTAGCAAAAAGAAAAATTCATTTATTAGTTTTCTCGAGAAAGGGCTCCCTCAGAACACCAGAAAATTGGCGCTGACTGAAGAGAGCAGAGCTGTGTCCAGATCAACAGGTTATATAGGTCTTAGCGCAATCCCCTCCCCCCTCCTCAGGGCTCATTAATGCAAGCTCTGAGGGTACAATCTATTCTCCCCAGCAACAAAGAACAAGGACACTTTTTGCAACCTGCCTGGAGACAGGAAGTTTTCTTTTTCTTTTTAGAGTAAATAGTTTTAGAGAGGGAGGAGGAGGTCTGATAAAGTTGAAAAGCATGTTTCTTTACAAGATCAACCAGCTGCAAGTGTTTCAACAGAACAAGAAGCAATTAACTCCCTGTGGAGGCTTCACCCTATATTATCCCATTCACTCCCTTATTTTGTTTACATATTTGTGTAAACCAATAAACCAAGAAATCAATTAATCAATAACCTAATCTCCCCCTGTCCTCTTTTCTTATCAATTCTGTGGGAACCAAACTGTTAGCATTCCTCACACTCCCTTATTCATAGCTCTGTCATGTTAGTTTTAATTCTCCCAGACTCCTTCAGTAGGAAGGAGTCCTACTTCCTTCACTTCTTTATCTGTTATCAAGACCTTCCACAAAATGGTACCCTTCTGCCTTACCTCATACTCTGTGCTTCAGTCAAACTGAACTACTTGCCTTCTGCATCATCTGCCTGTTCCCCTTTCTACTTCTCTGTCTTTGATTAAGTAGTTCTGTATGTATGGAATGCCATCTCACCTCTCTCTCTCTAGATGATAGTATAATTAGAGAGATTCAGAACTAGTGGAATCACCAGATTCTAAGACTAGTAATGGCAGGAGAGGAAGAAGTAAGAAAGCAGGATGACATATTTAAAAAAACCTTCACCAGTCTTTACCATCTCCTTAGGCTATCATCCTACATCCCTCTTCCCTTTCTCAGCCAAATGCCTAGAAAATGTGATAAATACTTGCTCTCTCCACCTCTCCTTAACGCTTTGTAGCCTAGCTTCTCACTTTATCATTCACCTGAAACTATTCTCTTCAAAGTTATCAATTATCTCTTAGTTGCCAATTCTGATCATCTTTTCCCAGTTTGCATCCTTCTTGACCTCTAAACAGCATTTGAAATTGTTGGCTACCCTCTCATCCTGGATATTCTCACCTCTGTATTTTCATGACAATCCTGGTTCTCCTTGTACTTGCCTGAGCATGCCTTTGCTGATTAATCATCCATATCATGTGCTCTGTGAGTATTCTCAAAGGCTCTGTCTTGGACCTTCTCTCCAAAATTCTCTCTCTTGGTAAGCTCATCAGCTCTGTGAGTTCAATTATCTCTATGTAGATCCTGCCTCACAGTCTCATATCTGATCCCCTTCTGTCTACTCAGTTCACCACCTTCGGCCAGATCCTCACTGCCTCTTAAATAGACTATTTCAACATCTTCCTAATTTGTTCCCTTTATCAAGTCTCCTTTTACACCATTCCGTCTTCCGTTAAGTTGCCAAAGTGATTTTCCTTAAGTTCAGAGCTGACCATTAATAAATTCCAATGACTCCTTTTTCCTTTAGGATAAATTATAAATTACTTTTGGGGGGCTTGAAGGGCTCTTAAAGACTTCTACAGCTTGTCGTTCACCTATCTTTCTGGTCCATAGTATTTTATACCTTTTCCCAAAGTCCTCAATCCCTCCAAACTAGCCTCCTTGCTTTATATACTTTACTACATTTCCTGTCCTCATGCCCTTGTAGTGGCCACTATTTGTGACTGGAGCGCCTGTCTGCCTCACCTCCCACTAACAAAATTCCTGCTCTCCTTATAAAGAACCACCTGCTACGTGAGGTGGTTCCTGATTTCTGCAATTGCTAGGCACTCCTTCCCCCTGTAGTTTATGCTTTGTACTTATTCTCTTTTTATTTATTCTGTATATATTTATATGTGTACCTGTCTTTCTCATTAAAAAATGTAAACTCCTTGCGAATAGAGATTATTTTTTTTCTTTTTAATTTATAATCCCAGGAGCTAGTGCAGTGTCTGCCCCTACCAAACACACTTATAATTGCTTGACTGATTGATTTTTAACCTACACAATCCATACATCCTGAAGTGCCAATAAAGACCAAAGTCCTGGTTATGCTGTTGGATCTTTCCCTTGTTGCTTTAACTTTCTAAATCCCCCATTCCTAGGTTGAGCTTGTTCTAGGAACTCTCTTCCTCTGCTACTACTATTTGGCTGCTGGCCGCTCTCTTACCTCTATCTCTCAGCTTGTCCAATTTCCTGGGACTACATGGTTCCCAGGATGAACTGTGTTACATAGACTTTTAAACAGGGAACCCAGGCCATATCTTTCTGTAGCCCTTCTTGCATGTCTTCCACCTTCTCTCTCTTACCTCTCTTGAGGCTGTGTAGCCCTTGGTTTAAAAACCAAGCCTAAGGCTACATAGCTCAGATATGTGAACTATCCGTGAACTTCAATGAATGCTAAAACAAAGACTTCACTCATTGAGCAACTTGGTGTTTATTCTTTGACTAGGGGAATTGATATTTTATCAAGGCGACCACGGGAGGACTAGGTGGCTATCTTCCTGTAGGATATTAGATTAGAGCCTTGAATAGGATGATAGCTACAGAAACGTTAGGTTAAATGTAGGTATTGGACCTAGGATGTAGTCAGGAAAGGAAAGACAGGAAGTAGGAGGAGAATTAAAAAAAAAATGACCAATTTGGATAGACTCTCCATACCTATGTGTTCTTTATTCCTTCATTCCAAAAATCATAGGAATGAGATTCCAGTATGTCCCAGGGTCACCAGTATGTTATGGTTACAAAATCTTTTTTCTAAGTTATGAGCATCTTTTAGGGCAATAGAACCACATCATCTACTTTGGTAACCATCTAATGTGTGTTTTATGTATCTGGTGAGAGGAGGCTAGAGAGGAATTGTGAGATGAACAAAACGACTTTATTTATAGATTCTACTTGTCTGATGGGCAGATATGATCATTCTAGAAGTATCCTACTACTTAGTCTCTCATTTTCCTCATTTCGTTCTTTCTAATTCTTTGTCTAGCTTTTATATCTTTTCATTCTTCCAAGTGAAAAATGTATTAGGTAGATAGCAGGGCATGGTCAGGGAATATAGTCAGGAGTTAGGTAGAAATGAATATGATTGATAGTTGAACTGTCATAGCACAGACTGTGTTCTGTGCATATTAAAAAAAAATTCTTGTGTGGTGAATGAATTTAACTGAGCACATAACAAATCCTGCTGTACACATAATAAATACTTGTTAGGTATTTGTTACTTGTTAGCTTAGGTTGAATAACTGAACAGTAATATAATTATTTCATTTCTTTTAAAATTCTGCCATTATGTATAATACTTCAGTACCTGAAGGATCTGAGGTTTTATTATGAATATACCCTCCAACTCACAAACATAAATAGATCATCTATGAACTTTTGTGACTATAAGAGTTCATCACCTTGTGAACACCAAGTTCATCAAATGTTCTCTTTGAATTTATCTTGGTAGAATCTGTCAGATCAAGTCAATGATAAATATTTATTAAAGGCCTACTATGTGTACCAGATCGGTACTATGCTAAATGTAGGGGATACTAAGAAAGGCAAAAATTAGTTCTAGCTCTCTAGGAGGTCATAATCTAATGGTTGAGACAACATGTAAACAACTATATGCAAATAAGACATATAAAGAATAAATTGGATATCATCCCAGAGGGAAGACACCAAGGTTAACAAGGGCAAAGAAGAGTTTATGTCAGAGGGTAAGCCTTTAGCTGAGACTTCAAGGAAGCCAGGGAATCAAGGAAGTGTAGAGGAGGAGGGAGAGAGTTCCAGGCATGGGGGGACAGACTGAAAACATTCACAGTTGGGAAATGGAGTGCCTTGTGGAAGGAACAGTAAGGAGACCAGTGTCACTGACTCGGAGGGAGGAGTAAGGTATAAGAAGGCTGGAGAGGTAAGAATGGGCCATGGAGGGCTTAAAAGCCAAATAGAAGAGCTTGTGTTTAATTCTGGAGGTAATAGAGGGCTACTAGAATTTACTAAATAAACAGGGAAATGGTCAGACCTGTGCTGTAGGAAGGTCATTTTTGATAGCTAAGTGGAGGATAGACAGTAGGGAGACAGTTGGAGCAAGGATACCAACCAGCAGGCTATTGCAATTGTCCAGGCTTGAGATTATGAGAGCCTGCACCAGGGTGGTGACCATGTCAGAGAAAAGAAGGGAACATACACAAGAAATGTTATGAAGGTAGAATTAACAGGACTTGGCAACTGAGTGGATATGGAGAGTCACAGTTAATGGGGAGCTGAGTATGACCCCTATGTTAACGAAACTGGGTAACTGGGAGGATGGTGGTACCCTCAGCAATAATAGGGAAGTGTTGAAGAGGGTAGAGGTAGAGTTAGAGTTGGGAGGAAAGATAAGTTCCATTTGGGACAAGTTAAATTTAAGATGTCTATGAGACAACCAGTTTGAGATGAATAGTCAGTTAGAAATGAGAGATCTGGAGAGAGGTTAGGACTGGACAAACAGATGAGAATCATGTGTATGGAGATGGTAATTAAAACCATGGATACTGATGAGATCACCAAGGGAAACAGTATAGAGATAGAAGAGCTTATCTTCTGAGTCTACTCTTTTGGCATTGCCTTCAGAAATCCAGAGTCATCACTATACTACCAGAATGCTTCAGAATAGTACTTTAATGGCATTCATTCATATCCTAACGATATATTATTACAGTTTGCTAATTTTATGGATTAAAGTCACATCATCACAGTTGAAGGGTACCTCTAAGAACAGTCTGTATCTAACTGAAAATCTCTTCTGCAGTATCCAACATGGTCATCCACTTAGCAGTTGAAAACCTTTAGACACAAGGAGAATTTACCCTGTCCTGGGACAACCCATTTCACATTTGGACAATTTTAATTATTAGAAAGATTTTCCAAGCTTAAATTTGCCTATGTGCAACTTCTCTTCACTATTTGTGGTTCTCCTACCAGGGACCAAGAAAGACCATGTCTTTCACATGACAGCTATTTAAATCTTTGAAGATAGCTCTTTTGCTTCCTCAAGTTTTCTTTTCTCATAATAACTAGGCTTTATATATGCTTTAAGGTTTGCAAAGCAATTTACACATGTTATTTCATCAAAACAACTCTTTGAGTTAAGTGCTATTATTATCATTCCCATATTACAAATGAGGAAACTAAGGCTTAGAGAGGTTAAATGATTTGCTCAGGATCACACGGCTAGGCCTTCAGCCTAAATATCCCAATTCTCATTGATCCCTGTGTGGAATTATCACCAGACCCCTCACCATCCTGGCTATCTTCCTTTTGATATACTCTCAGCTTGTCAGTACTGTTTGTAAGATGTAGCACCTAGAACTGAACAGAAAACTCTAGATGTAGTCTAACCATGACATTCTAGATACTAATTCATTTGTACTTGGGATAGTATTAGCATTTTAGCCATTTCATTTTGGTTTGGAGGTCCCTAAAGGACTGAGGTTCTCTCACACAAATTATAATCTAGCCATGATTCCCTAAACTATAGTGGTGAAATTAATTTTTTGATCCCCTCTGCAGAACTAGGTCATGAAAAGACTGCAAGGTTGGAGTCAGAGGAACTGGGTATGACTATCGTATCTTTAAAGTCAGGGATTTAAACTAGTTAACTAATAAGGGCTCTGCCTATTCTATACCTATTATCATGTGAACTTTACTTAGATTAACAGGAATACCATTAAATTTCATCTTTTCTTTCACTTACTACCCCAGCTTATTGAGATCTTTTTTTTGATCCTGACACTGCCAGCCTGTTATGTTGGTTCTCTGTACCAACTTCCTGTCATCTACACATTTAATGAAAGTGACTTTTATGGCTTCATTTGGATGAAACCATAGTGTTTGATAAAAATGTTAAATAACACAAGGTAACCAATGACATATACTTTGAGGAACCACGGGAGACTACTCTCCTAGTTGACTGTACCTATTTATACTGTCATTGAGCTTTTATCTCTCTATCTTGTTCATCAAAATAAGAAAAGAGATTTTTTTCAAATGCTTTGCTAAATTTAGCAAAGTATATCAGGAAGGTTTTTGTTTTTTTGTTTTTGTTTTGGTGAGGCAGTTGGAGTTAAGTGACTTACTTGTCCAGAGTCACACAGCTAGTGAGTGATATGTGTCTGAGGCCAGATTTGAACTCGGGTCCTCCTGACTCCAGGGCTGGTGCTCTATCTGCTGTGCCACCTAGCTGCTCTGGTAAAGTATATCTATAGCATTCTGTTTTCCAGTTACTTTGCTGATGCTGTAGTTCTAAGTGAGAGCTCTCTGAATGAGAGTTGTACAACCAGAAAAGTGGGGCTAGCATGGAGAAAGATAACCAATGCACAGTCTATGTGTTCCAACAGTACCTGGACAATGTCAGAGGATTTAAGTGGAAGCTGTTAGCATCTCCAACCTGTAGTGTAGACCTCTTGTTTTACAGAATGACATGGACAAGTATCACACAGGGTGAGAAGTCAAGGATGGATTGTGATCTGTACTGATCACTTTAAAAAGTGTTTGTATTATCTAGTCAAAGGCTTAGGTAAAATCAACAAGTCTTTTATTTCTTATACCTGAATTGTGTTTTCTAATATTTTTCCCCACCATCCTCTATACCCATCTTTACATTGAAGTTGCCCTATATTTAGATATAGTGATTTAATTTAGAGAATTTTGTTGAGTTCTTTTTAAGATATCTTTACCACTTCATCATCTTCAATAGGTGTTGGTACGTGAACTACAGTTACCTTCATAATTAGCATTTCAGTGTGAGATCAAATATTCTCTGCAGTGATATTTGTTGTTGCCTTTGGAAGCACAATAAAACCAACCACACCAACTCTTTATCTCTCCAGGGAATATCTGTTAGTCATACTTCCATTCAGCAGCAACTTCCTTTTGTCTTCCAGTTTCATTTATAGTAAGAATGTCAATATTTTTATGTTTCCATTCATCCAATAGTAAGTCCCCTTGTTGTTAACTGGTCAAGAGTCTCATGTTTAGATTACCAACAGTTAAGTTAATGTTTACTGATTGTCTAAAAATTCTAATTCTTAACACTTTCTCCTTCCTTTTCTGATGTTATGCTAGCATCACTACGGGATCAGAAGGGGGCCACACTGGACTGAGGTCAGTTTGTATGTTTCTTTATTTCAGGGATTATCTTGACCAAAAGTATTCATTACCAAGTGGTCAGCCTACCTCTGAGCAGCCTCTCTGTACTTAGCTAGCCTGGTATACAACATACAGAAGCAAACTAATTAGTATACCCTTCAGTAAACACAAAGACTCCATCTACTGGGGTAAGGACTTAACCATTGGACAAAACCCATTGGGAAAACTGGAAAGCAGTCTGGCAGAAATTCAAGGTACATAAGGAACCAATTCAAATTTTTAATAAGAGCCATTCCATAGTAGATAAATGGTCAAAGGATACAAACAGGCAGTTTTCAAAGGAAAAAAATCTAAACTTCTAACAAACACCCATGTCAAAAAATGACCAAGTCCCTAATGGTTTGAGAAATGCAATTCCATTTTACACCTATCAGATTGACAAAGATGACATAAAGTAAAATGGCAGTTCTTGGAGTGAATGAAGGAAAATAGGCACACTAATGAGGTATTGGAATTGTGAATTGGTCCAACTATTTGGGAAAGCAATTTGTAATCATGTCCCCAAAGTCCCTAAACTGTGCATATCCTTTGCTTCTGATACCTCTACTAGGCCTATACATGTATTAACTGATGAAAAGTGAAATGAGCTCAGCCAGGAGTGCAGTTTATATAATAACAGCATTATAAAGAAGAACAGTTTTGAAATATTTTAGAACTGTGATCAATGAAGTGATGAACTAGGATTCCAGTAGACCAAAGATAAGCATACCACCCACTTCTTGACAGAGAGTTCATGAACTCAGGATGAAAAATGGATATACATCTTTGGACATGGTCAATGTGGGAGTTTGTTTGGCTTGATTCTACATGTTTGTTACAAAGGTTTTGTTTTTGTTTCATTCAGGTGGAAGGGGCAAGAGAAAATAAATGCTTTTTAATTGAAAAATAGTAATAAAAGTTTTTTAAAATGGATGGCCAAGCATCTTATACAGTATCTATGGTAAAATACATATGTGTACAAATACTAAATATAAAAATTGCATCATTTATAAAATATAGAAAAGAATGGAAGTACACAATTATGGTCAGTGGGACTCATCCTAACTGAACGGGATGTAGGCAGTGATAAAAGTCAAAATTGATGATTTTAGTTATAAAATTTAAAGCTTCTACACTAAAAATCATTGCAGATGCAGTAAGAAGATGAGTAGGGGAAAATCTTTGCATCAATTATCACTGATTAAAAACAGTCTGATATCCAGTATATGTAGGGAATTGACACAAATACATAGACACCAAGTGCCATTCCCCAGTGGCTAAATGGTTAAAAAAAACCAAAACTATCAGCAACCAAATGAAAGATTGCTGCAAATCAGTAATAATAAGAAAAATGCAAATTAAAAGAACTCCCAGCAAATTGACTGTTTCCATCCTTTGTTATTATTTGCCAATGTTGAAAAGTCTGTGGGAAGACACGTTTGCTAGTACACTTTTGGCAGAGCTGTGAATTGATCCACCCATTCCGAAAAACAACTTGAATTATTTGAGAAAGGTGATTGAATTTTCCATACCTTTTGAATTTGTGGTCATTACTACTGTGTGTCCCACCAAGATGAAAGACAGATCTAATATATACCAGAATATTGATAGTTGCACTTCTTGTGAGAGCAAAGAACTGTAAGCAAAGTGGTTACTTGTTGATTAGGAAATGTCTTAACTAACTGCTACATGGAATATTATTTTGCAATAAGAAATGATATGAAAAGCATCATGGTATAGTAGATAGAGAACCATCTTTGGAATTAGGAAAGCCTGAGTTTAAGTCCTGCCAATGACACATACTATCTGGGTGATATTGAGCAAGTTATTGAATCTCCTAGTGTCCCAAATAACTCTCTCAGTAATAACTTATAGCTTGTAAATTAGATGCAGACCTGCATTGGTAGAGGAAGTTTCCTCACCAGAAATTCCCCGTACCAATGAAATTGTGTGATCCTATCCAATCTGGTCTGATCTAAGAAATGACAAATGTGAGAATTCAGAGAAAATGGTGAGATTTGTATGAATTGTTGTAGAATGAAATAAGTAGACCCCTGCCCAAAATGTATGCAATGATTATAGTAAAGTAAATGAAAAGAACTTTAAAAGGAAGGCAAAATCTGAATAATTATAGTAAGTAAACCATTCTTTTTTCATTCTCCTTCCAGCAGAGAGAGGCAAGAGACTACAGGGCAGAATGTTTCATACAGTGTCAGATGTGGTCACTATTTCTTGATCTTGCCTGTCTGTTTTTCTTTGTTACAAGAGAAAATTTAATTCTGAGTATTTCTGAAGGGGATTCTTTATCTAGGGTCACCTCCTCACCACAGTAAGTCATCAGCATAAGATGTTATGCTGATATATAACTTATATCTACTTACCCTTTAAAAAATATAGTAATCTGTTCTTGCTTGATCAGTGAATTATGTCCTGACCTTCCCTTTAATAATACATTCTAGAATTTTGCCAGAAATTTAAATCAAACTCATTTGCCAGTAGCTTGCATTCTCTAACCTCTTCCCTCTTAGGAAAATTGGGATAATATTTGTCCCTGTTTATATCCACATTAAGAAAATTTAATCAGATTAAGAAATCTGTGTATCAGGTTGCCAAGCATTATGTACTTTTTAATCTTGCATTATTGCAATATGCCTAGACACAATCTTAATAGAAACACCTTTTTTTGTGTCCCTTTGACCGCGATGTGAATATTTCAAATGCTACTGCAAGGAGGATCAAGAGTTTATCCTACATCTACATCCAAAGAAAGAACTATAGTTTGAATGCAGATCAAAGCATACTATTTACTCTTTTTTTTCCTTCTGTTTTGCTTTGTTTCCTCTTTCTTATGGTTCCTCCTATTGGTTCTAATTCTTCTTTACGACGTGACTAACGTGAAAATATGTTTGATAAAAATGTATATGTAGAGCCTATATTGGCTTGCACGCCATCGCAGGAAGGGAGGGGGAGAAAAATTTAAAACTCAAAAGCTTATGGAAGTGATTGTTAAAAACTAAAGATGAATTAATAAAAAAAAAAGTAGAAAAAGAAAAAAATAGAATTTATCCTACATTGATAATGATGTTCATACATCTGGACTGGATGAGCCTTCAAAATGACAAAAGAACATTTTCCAAAAGAGAGCTGCAAGGTTAGAGGTGAGAGGAGTCATGTGTAGATATAGATTTAATTCCTTGTAGAAAGACCTATATGTATATACAAATATCTCCCACAGGGAACTTGCCAAGCATTCAAGAACCTTATGTACAAAGGCCTTATGCTGGTTAGAGATACAGGAGTATAGAGAAGGGTCTTCCTGAGGAAGAGAGTACCAGAGGTTCTGGAGAGGTCCTTTGGAGGAAGAAAACAGTAGGAGCCAGAGGATAGGGGAGCGATACATACATATCTTTTTGCTGTACTATCACTTAGACTGGGTAGGCAAGGTAGAACCTATCAGTGGAGAATAGCAGCTCCACGTCCTTTCCCTCTGCAGGAGGTTACCAAATAAGGGCAGTACTATAAGTTGGAAGAGCTGTATAAGTTGCTGGGAAAGTAAGGGCCCTCCAGACTGGGTATTCATTGATTCTTTTTCCTTTAGAGGTGCAGTTCTACTCAAAGTAGTACTTTATGATTCAAGTACTATATCTTTTTTTTAGTGTTGTATTTTTTTGTTTTGTTTTATTTTGTTTTGGTAAATGTTTTCCCATTACATTTTTAAAAATAATACTTTATTTCCCCCCCAATTACGTGTGTAAAAACAATTTTTTTTAACATTTAAAAAAAATTTGAGTTCCAGATTCTCTCCCTTCCTTTCTGAGTGGGTAAGCAATCTTATATAGGTTATATATGTACAATCATATAAAACATTTCCATATTAGTCATTTTGTGAAAGAAAACTTGACCCAGAAAGAAAAGAAGGAAGGAAGAAAGAGGAAAAATAGTATGTTTTAGTCTGTACTCAGACTTTGTCAGTTCTCTGGAGGTGGTTAGCATTTTTCTTCATTAGTTCTTTGGGATTATCTTGGATCATTGTATTGCTGAGAATAGCTAAGGCATTCACAGTTGTTTATCATACAATATTGGTGTTACTGCATACAGTGTTCTGGTTCTGCTCACTTCACTCTGCATCAATTCATGTAAGTCTTTCCAGGTTTTTCAGAGAGTATCCTGCTTATCATTTCTTATAGCACAGTAGTATTCCATTACAATCATATGCCACAACTTGTTTAGCCATTCTCCAGTTGATGGGCATCCACTCAATTTCTAATTCTTTACCACCACAAAAAGAGCTGCTATAAATTTCCTTGTACAAATAGGTCCTCTTCCCCTACTCCCCCTTTTTTTTAATCTCTTTGGGATACAGACCTAGTAGTGCTATTGCTGGATCAAAGATATGCACAGTTTGATAGCCCTTTGGACCAAATGGCTCTCTAAAGTAGTTGGATCAGTTCACAAGTCCACCAATAGTGCATTAGTGTCCCAGTTTTTCCACATTTATCATTTTCCTTTTCTGCCATATTAGCCAATCTGATAGGTGATACTTCAGAGTTGTTTTAATTTGCATTTCTCTAAAGGGTAGTGATTCAGAGCATTTTTTCATGACTTAGCTTTGATTTTTCTTCTGAAAATTGCATATTCATATCCTTTGATCATTTAAGTACTGCATCTTCAACAAGTAAGAAGCCAACAAGAAAGGGAAGAGAAATTTGTCCTATTTATGGGCTTAGGTTTAAGTCTTTTGCATATTTTTTTGTTAGATTACAAAAACTTGTTTTGTAGTTGATATTTTATTAACCTGAGTGCTTGCTTAGGAACAGAAGGACCTGGGACATGAGCCAAGGTCTGGCATTCCTCAGGAAAACTCTTGGTAGGGCCAAAAAGAGCCATGTTGGAATGTTCCTAGAGGAAATCCTAGATAGGTGCAAAATGAGCAGTCATAAAGATTGTATAGCAAATCCCCAAGATTGAATCTGGTCCATATGAGTTTATAGCTTTCGTAATGAAGCCATAGGTTACAATAAAAACAGTTAAATATTACCATTTCTGATCTCAGTATTCAATCTACACTAAATTAGGCCTTTTACATTTGAATTTCATCGGGGTAGTTGTGTTAAGAGGTTAGATTTGAAATTTGAAAGAGAGGGATCATAATGCAATGAAAAAAACACTAACTAGTCTTAGCTTTCCACCTATACAGATGTTATCTTGGACAAGTCACTTAACCTCTCTGGGCCTTAATTTTCTTTAAAATATCAGAGCTGGATTAGATGTTCTTTAAATTCTCTTCCAACTCCAAAATATTTTGTTGAAGTACTTGAAATGAAAGACTTGCATTTGAAAAAAGAAAATAATTGATTTTCTTTGTACTGTTAGAAAGAGGATAATTTGGCAAGATTTCTTTTGAAAATAAAACTGTCCATGTTTTCTGTTTTTACAGATGGACCAGACGCCCCCAACCTACATGCTTGCTAACTTAACCCTCTTACATTCTGAACAGCTTCTGCAGGGTCTGAATCTTCTTCGTCAACATCATGAGCTCTGTGACATTATTCTTCGAGTTGGTGATGTTAAGATTCATGCTCATAAAGTGGTGCTTGCCAGCATCAGCCCTTATTTCAAAGCCATGTTCACTGGAAACCTTTCTGAAAAAGAGAATAACGAAGTTGAATTTCAGTGCATTGATGAAGCTGCACTGCAGGCCATAGTGGAGTATGCCTATACAGGGACTGTGTTTATTTCCCAGGATACAGTAGAGTCACTCCTGCCAGCAGCAAATCTACTCCAAATAAAACTTGTACTGAAAGAATGTTGTGCATTTCTCGAAAGTCAGCTTGATCCTGGAAATTGCATTGGAATTTCTCGTTTTGCAGAGACATATGGCTGTCATGACCTCTATTTGGCAGCCAATAAGTATATTTGCCAAAATTTTGAAGATGTTTGTCAAACTGAAGAGTTTTTTGAGCTCACTCATGCAGATTTAGATGAAATTATTTCAAATGACTGTCTTAATGTTGTTACTGAAGAGACTGTTTTTTATGCACTAGAATCTTGGATCAAGTATGATGTACAAGAACGTCAGAAATACTTAGCACAGCTGCTTCATTGCGTTAGATTACCATTGTTGAGCGTTAAGTTTCTTACTAGGTTATATGAAGCAAATCATCTTATTCGCGATGATCATACATGTAAACATCTATTGAATGAAGCTCTAAAATACCATTTTATGCCTGAACACAGACTTTCACATCAGACTGTCCTGATGACACGACCTCGCTGTGCTCCAAAAGTACTTTGTGCAGTAGGAGGAAAAGCTGGACTGTTTGCTTGTTTGGAAAGGTAAGCAGAAATTAAAAAAAGTTTAAGTGATTGACAGAAGATAAAACACAAGGGTTTTTTTCTTTGTGTAATTACACACATACACACATTTTTTCTTTTTAAGAAAATGATGTGAGTTCATTTTATAATTAGGATTTCATTTCTTTTTTTTTTTTTCAAGGTATTAGTGTTTGGAACTTGGGCTTTTTTTTTCCCAGTAAGCCTAAATTTTTTTTTTTTTAAGTAAAAGCCAACAGAATGTTTAAAATATATTGGAACTTATGTTCACAAATGCTGGGGTTTTTTTTCTTATTCTTATGCAGAATTCCTGTTTACTTATTTTATTCTTTAATCTCTCCATTTTCATCCTGTTTCTTCTTGTTGCTTAGATTTCTCTTAGGTAGATTTATTCTCTTCATAGTCTTCTTTCTCTTCTCCTTATTTGCCTTTCTGACTTTACACTACCTTTTATAGTAATAGAGAAAAATTGAAGGCCAGAAAATTCAAGCATATAGTAATTATCAGACCCTGAAGCAATTTAGATCACAGGCTGGTTCCTTCTTTGACCAGAGAAGCAAGTTGTGTCCCTAAGACTGTTGACAGTGCATGATCTTCCTGCATCAACTTCTTTAGCTAGTTTTCCTGAGTTGTAATCTACTACGATGGCATAATTGCTTCTCTAAAATTGGATGGTACACTTCTGATGTTACCTTAAATGGCAGTAACTCTAGTGATTGTGCTAGGGAGTAATTTAGTCACAAGTCTAGGGTAAGAGGTGTATATAAATATTCCCAAAGTATTGACTACAATTGATATTTTAAGTTGACCTTCTTATTACACTATAAATTCTTAATTAAAGTAGTCCGTTTTTGAGGTCAGCCTACAAGTTATGTTCCCTCTCATATCTGAAATTTGGCGAGGGAAGGGAATACTTAATTGTTGGTGCTTTGCGTTCAAAAGTAAGTTATGGCAAGGGATGGGGCATGAGGGAGGTTAGGGCCAAGATAGTAGAGTAGTAGGATGCACTACAACCAATGAATTTCCCCTCAGAACTCCTCCAGACAGATTTAGAAAATCTACCAGACTAAATACAGGTGGGGAAATCCAAGAAAAAGTCATAGTGAGTCATTTTTCTGGCCTAAGTTGGCATAGAGTGACAAAACAGACAGGTTTGTGGATACTCGGGATGGGGTCTGGTCAGGAGCTGGGCCACAGAGCATTGCAATGCCCAGGGAGCAATAGGGCACAGGGTCAAAAGAAGGTTCCATGCCAGTACCAAAGCACTCTGACACGAGTGGTGCGGTGTTGTCTTCTACCCAGGTCTTAGTCAAAAGTCTCGGGCAGTCTGAGGGGTCCTGGACCCAGGGGTGGAGTTCCCCGGAAGGGAGCAGTAGAATTCCCTGGGCTATGTCCTGAAAGAGGAGCAGCAGCAGTGTGGTTCATGTTATAGGAAGCAGAGTGGGGTCTCAGTTCCAGCATCTAGCTCAGTCTGAAGCCTACAGGGGAATAATCAGAGGAGTCGTCTCAGACCAAAGCAGAGCCTACGCTTCTGTCACTCTTAATGAGTAGAATTTCCCAATTGGCACACAGTGATTAAATCCAGCAGCTATCAATTGTTGTTAGACCAAACCCAGGTCAGAAATTTGCACAACTCAGACCCAGGGGGCAGTGAACGTATTTTGCCTTGATTTAGACCACTTTCAGAGCGCTGAAAGCTTTCAAGTCTTCAAGCTGAGCTGTCCCTGAGATACTGGAATAACAGAATAATCAGTACCCCAAGAGGGCATCAATAGGACTTACCCATTCCTAATTCAAAGTCCAAAATCAGGAAGTAGGCCAGAAGAATGAACAAACAAAAGGAATTCAGTAATACAAAGCTATTATGGTGACAGTCTAATGGTTGGGACAACATGTTAACAACGATGTAAAAACACGATGTATGGGGCAGCTAGGTGGCACAGTGGATAGAGCACCAGTCCTGAAGTCAGGAGGACCTGAGTTCAAATCCAGCCTCAGACACTTGACACTAGCTGTGTGACTCTGGGCAAGTCACTTAACCCCGATTGCCTCACACACCACCCGCCCCTCCCGAAAAATAGATGAATCACCAAGATATAGACAGGATAAATTGGAGATAGTCTTAGAAGCAAGACACTAAGATTAAAATGACAAGGAAAGACTTCCTTTAGAAGGTAGGCCTTTAGCTGAGACTTGAAGGAAGCCAGGGAAGTGAGGAGATAAAGTTGAGGAGGAAGAGATTCCTATACATGAGAAACAGCTATTAAAAAGAGAGTTAGCCCTTTGACCCAGCAATAGCACTTCGAGGGCTGTACCCCAAAGAGATCATACAAATGGGAAAAGGACCCACATGTACAAAAATATTCATAACAGCTCTTTCTGTGGTGGTAAAGAATTGGAAATTGAGGGGATGCCCATCAATTGGGGAATGGCTGAACAAGTTGTGGTATATGAATGTAACAGCCACACTGTGCGATGACAAACTTTGATAGACTTAGCTCTTCTCAGCAACGCAAGGATCTAAGACATCTCCAAAAGTTTCGTGATGGAAAATATTATCCACATCCAGAGAAAGAACTATGGAGTTTGAATGTAGATCAAAGCATACCGTTGGCTTTTTTTTTTCCTAAACCAGGAAGAACAGAAACAGAAAAAGAAAATTACAGACCAATTTCCAGAATGAATATTGATGCAGAATTTTAAAATAAAATACTAGCAAGGAGATTATAGCAATATATTGCAAAGATTATACACTATAACCAAATGGGATTTATACCAAGAATGCAGGGCTGGTTTATCATTAGGAAAACTATCAGCATAATTGACCATATGCATAACAAAAACACCAAAAATCATAGGATCTCAATAGATGCAGGAAAAACCTGTTAAAAACACTAGAAAGCATAGGAATAAATGGAGCTTTCCTCAAAATGATGAGTAATATCTATTTTAAACCATCAACAAGCATTATGTGTAATGGGGATAGGCTAAAAGCCTTCTCAGTAAGATCAGGGGTGAAGCAAGGATGCCCATTATTACCATATTGTGTTAGATATTGTAGCTATAGCAATGAGAGAAGAAAAAGAAATTGAAGGAATTAGAATGGGCAGTAAAGTAATAAAACTATCACTCTTGCAGACTATACAGTGGTATAATTAGAGAATCCTTGAGAAGCTACTGAAAAACTAGTAGAAAAACTTTGAAAAACTTCAGTGAAGTTGCAGAGTATAAAATAAACCCACATAAATCATCAGCATTTCTTTATGTTACTAACAGTCTAACAGGAATACCTAGAAAAAGAAATTATATTTAAAATAACTATAGGTATCATAAAAAATTTGAGAGTCTGCCTGCCAAGACAAACCCAAGAACTATATGAACACAATTACAAGACACGTTTTGCACAAA
Organism: Vombatus ursinus; assembly: GCF_900497805.2. Taxonomy (NCBI): domain Eukaryota; kingdom Metazoa; phylum Chordata; class Mammalia; order Diprotodontia; family Vombatidae; genus Vombatus; species Vombatus ursinus. The sequence goes on from NW_020954723.1 coordinate 30,376,221, forward strand.
TGAAGTCAGATCTAAATAATTAGAAAAACTTTTAATTGCTAATGGGTAGACTGAGCCAATATAATAAAAATGATAATTTTACCTAAATTAATTTACTTATTCAGTTCCATGCCAATCAAGCTACCAAAAATAGACCTAGTAAAAATAATAATTGATCTGGAAGAACAAAAGGTCAAGAATATCAAGGGGATCAATGAAAAAAAAATGTGAAGGAAGGTGGCTTAGCAGTACCAGCTCTCAAACAATACTGCAAAGTGGTGATCATCAAAACAGTATGGTACTGGCTAAGAAATAGAGTAGTAGACTAGTAGGATAGATTAGGTACGCAAGACAGAGTAGTAGATGACCATGTTAATCTAGTGTTTGATAAACCCAGAGATCCAAGCTTTTGGGACAAGAACTCCCTGTTTGACAAAAACTCCTGGAAAAACTGGAAAGCAGTTTGGCAGAAACTAGATACAGACCAGCATTGCACAATATTTGTCAAGACAAGGTCAAAATGGGTACATGATTTATACAAGAAAGGGTGATATCATAAGCAAATTAGGTGAGCATGGAATGGTTCACCTGTCAGGTCTATGAATAAGGGAAGAAATTATGACCAAATAATAGATAGAAGGCATTGTGGGATATAAAATGGATACTTTTGATTACATTAAATTTAAAAGGTTTTGCACAAACAAACCTAATGCAGCCAAGATTAGAAGGAAAGCAGAAAACTGGGGGAGAGGGGAAATTTTTGCAGCAAGTTTCTCTGACAGAGGCTTCATTTCTCAAATGTATAGAGAACTAAGTCAAATTTATAAGAATACAGGTCATTCTCCAGTTAAGAAATTGTCAAAGAATATGACCAGGCAATTTTCAGAAGAAGAAATCAAAGCTCTCTATACTAATGAAAAAATGCTCTAAGTCATTATTAATTAGAGAAATGCAAATTAAAACAACTCTGAGGTATCACTTCATACCTATCAGATTGATTAATATAACAGAACAGGAAAATGATGAATTTTGGATGATGTCAATATTAGCCATTCTGTCTTTTTAGAATGTAACTACAAATAAGGGAAATAAATTTCTTAGCTTTATTTAACCTTTATCAAGCATATATGTTTCCAGATTATATACAGGACTTAATTTGACAAGTCCCATTTTTAATCATTACTCTTCTATTCTGAATTTTGTTCTGTGTAGTAGAGAAATGGTTGATCAGCGTACTCCTTAATCAATTCATTTGTTCCCAGCTTAGTTAATGAAGTCACTGAAGATAAGGGACCAGTGACAAAGACAATGTGGTTATCAAGTTCTTAATGAATTGCAGCTATTTGCACTCTGCTACCTTGAGGTCAGGAAAAAAATTTTCTAAACAAAATTGATGGAATTAGAGGGCAGCTGATTGTTGACTGGCAAAAATTGTCCATGTCCTTAGTGTCTCTTTAAAAAGGAAGACACTCGTTAAAGGAGGCAGTGGAGGAGAGAAATACCTCTGAGGAATATGACTTCTGGCAACAGAGAACAGAGGCAGCTGTAGAAGAACCCAGCCTTTGAGAAGGGATTGCTCTTTGTCCTTTCCCTTACACCTGTGCCAAAGGATAGGGCTGACATTTCTCAGTAGAAGAGCCATGCGCAGCAAAGAGCCTGACACAGACCTAGGTAGAATTTTAGGCAGGAGACCTCTCTGATGGGCATGCCAAGAAGAGAGCCAATCCTGATGAACTAGGAGCCTAACTGAGATATCTGTCCAACAAAGATGCTGCTCACAGGAAGAGCAGTTTGAGGACAGCACAAGAAGGGAAAGGACACTGGGGCCCTGAAGCATCAGAGGTGCGAATTATCTTGTCCTTATGTGTTCTCTGAGTTTGTCAAATATCACTGATAGGGGCTCAGTTAACGCTTCTGCCTTTTGGTGTCCAAAAATATGCATCTGGGCCAATGTAAATGCATTAAGGACTGTTAGGTGCTCTTTTTCCATCTCTTTATTTTTTTTGTGTATCAACTCCTTGTTAGCTATTTTTGTTCTGTCATTTCCACTGTAAAACTCAAAACACAAGCAAAATGATAATTGAGCGGCTCTGTCTCTTTTCTTTTATTTTTGTTCCATCCATCCCAGACACAAGTCTCCCTTCTTTAGTCCTCCTTTTTTTTCCCATTATAGCTTAAAAAAACCCCAAAAAACTTTTTTTTGGGTTGCCCTTAGCTTCCCTTGCCGATCTCAGCTCATTCTGAGATTTAGCACTTTTGACACTATTTTTAAATGACCGTATGATGCTCATATTCATCCCGTGTTACCAGGCCTTACTACTATCTTCTATGTATTTCTTTTTAAAATCTCAATTGGTTTGATGAATTCCCTTTAGAAAGATTCTGTTTTTCCTCTTCATCAGAATTATTTCTTCAGGATTTACTTCTATAGAATTTCATTCCTAAGTTTCTTCCATGTATCCCTTCTAGGCTGACTTCCCCTGTAGCATGAGCATTCTACCAAAATTCTAACTTTCCTATGAACTTCAAATCTAAGGTGCATTTCAGACCATGCCCTTATTCCCTCTCTTCTGTCACAAACTGCAGTTAAGAGTGTTTATTTTCCCCCAGGGTTCTTGTCATTTCCACACCAGAAAGGATTTCTTATCTGTTGATAGAATCTGATCCAGAATAGAATTTTGTCATGTGACTTACTGCACCTTTTAAAGAATAAAATTGTTACTAAGGCAAATCAAGAAGTTATTGTTTGCTCTGCTTTTGGGAAAGAAAAAATTCTAGCAGGTATCTGGATAATTGAAGTTCCTAGTCACTACTGTGTTATGCCTCTGCCCCAGATTTGTGATATTTCCCAAATTCCTCATTTGTTTTTTCTGTTCAGGTGATCTGTACACTCCGATGAGTATGTGGAGTGTTCAGGAGGACTAGCACCTCTGGTATGAGGCCTTGTCAAGGCCTTTTCAGGGCTGCTCATCCACCTCTGGCATCCACTTTATTCACCTAACTCTCATCTGTGGCTGCAAGAAGCTATAGTGTATGCAGCAGCCACACCCTTGCAAACTGTCTTGGCAGATGAGCTAAACCAGGTTGAAGGTAACTGATAGGCCTGAAACCTATTGGTGAATTAGAGGGATGTCTGCCCCAAGCATGTGAAGACTTAATGCAGTAGAATAGACGGATGAGGACAGCTTATTCCAATGGCCACGAAGGCAGCTTAAGCTTGGTCAGGCATCAGAGAAGTCAAGGTCATCCACTGCATCCTGGGCCATCACCAGTCATCTTGACTTTTGTCCTGCTACTGGACTTCAATGGAAGAGAGAGTGAGGCTGACAGCTTTGTGCAACTCTGCCTCTCTTCAGTCCAGTTCACACACAAGTCAGGATGTCATGTGTGATATCTGTCATTTATCCACTTCAAAAATGAAGGACAAACAATCACAGTATACTCTGATGACAGAAATTGTTTTTGCTTCTCCATATGTTGACTTTCACCAAAATACTCTCCATCATGCTTCCTCTCCCCTTCCCAATTCCTTGATTTCCTTATATGATCATGCTTTTTTTCTGAATAATTTTTTTATTCTGAGCTTAACAAGCACCAACAAATATATGTATTTTCACATACAAAGAACAGAAAGAATTTTATATCAAATTGTATTACAAATTTTTTTTAAGTATACAGTAAACTCAACATACAAGTTTCAAAGCTGTCCTCTGTGTCTGTGAATGTCCTTCTGTTCTCTTTATTTATGTATTTATTTTTTAGATCCTTCAGTAACTCTCTTTTTTAAAAAAAATGTTGGCATTACTATCAATATGGGTCACTCAGTAATCTACAGTGGATCCCTATTACTGCTAGGGTCAGATATGGATTTTGACATTCAAAGCTCTTTACAACCTTGCTTCTTTCCTCCGTTTCTAGTCTGAAAACTTATTCTTCCATGCAGTGTTCAGTTGAGTCATACTGGCCTGTTTGCTATTCCTCATATGTAATACGCCATTTACCGTCTTCATGTTTTTGCATTGGTTGTTTCCTTTGCCTAGAATAAATAACACTTCCTTCTTTCTTCTGCCTCTTGAAATCCTTTGTTTCCTTCAAGTCTCAGCTCAAGCACCATATTCTTCAGGAAGCATTTTCTGGTCCTCCCTGAACTGCTATTGACTTTCCCTTTTAGGTATCTTTTTTACATGCATCTTGTATGTATCTATATTTGTACATATTTTCCTTATTAAAATATTAGCATCTTAAGGATGAGAATTGTTTAACTTTTGACTTGGTATCGCCAACGTTTATCACAATGCTTGACACATATTAGGTACTTAATAAACACTTGTTGAATGATCATTTGATTGAATATGACTGATTTTTCTCTAACTCTTATTTAAAAATTGAAGTACTCTTTAGATATAGTATAACTATTCAAAAAACATTTCATGTCTCTGTACTCTTTTGCTTTTAAAAGATGAACAAATTCTAGATTTCTGAAAATTGTTTTGTGAATTTTACAAAAGGGTCATAAGTTAACGCAGTTTATAAAATGAGGAATGCTTTCTTTTAATTACATGCAAAATACACTATGAGCTAACACCATGAAACAAGAACGTTTTCAAAGGGGCATCATTATTGTTGTTCAGACATTCATTCATGTTTGACCCTCTAGACCAAATCACACCAATATTGCCCGTGGGGTTTTCTTGGCAAGGATACTGGAGTGGTTTGCAATTTCCTTCTCCAGTGGATGAAGGCAAACAGATTAATTAACTTGCCTAGGGAAACACAGCTAGTAAGTATCTGAGGCTGGATTTGAATTCACGTCTTCCTGACTCCAGGCATAGCACTCTAAACACTGAGCCATCTTGCTGACACAGCATCTTTATTAGCTATTTTACCTTATTAGCATTTAACAGACATCTTGGACCAATTTTTTTTTTAAACAAAATATTAGCTATATTGTATACTTTGGTTTTGGTAATTCTACTGATTATGCATTCAATCTTTGATGTACTACCATCTTTCTTCCTACTTTGTATTATGTGTGACATAACCAAAAAGCATTTATTAAGGTTATATTGTGTTCAAGGCACAAGGCTGGTGCTGGAGATACAAAGATGAAAATGAAAATTCCTGCCCTCAAGAAACTTACATTCTATCAGGAGAGACAACATACACACATAAAAGTATATGTAAGATATGTGTATATCAAATATAAGGTAATTTTTTGTAGGGGTGGTGAGAAGCATTATCATCTGGGAAATCAGGAAAGGCTTAATGTAGAAACTAAGCTTTGAAGAAACATAGGGACTCTTAAGAGGCAAAGGTGAAGAAAGTACATTCTAGGGGGGACATCAGGGACAACCTGTGTGCTTGGAATACTGAATCTGAGTTTTGGACATTTACCTTCTTGGTTTATGTAACTGATGGTTTCTTCTTCTTCAGTGTTGAGATGTACTTCCCTCAGAATGACTCGTGGATTGGTTTGGCATCCCTTAATACTCCTCGCTATGAATTTGGAATATGCGTTTTAGATCAGAAAGTATATGTTGTAGGAGGTATTGCAACTCATATGAGGCAAGGCATCAATTTCAGAAAACATGAAAATTCAGTGGAATGCTGGGATCCTGATACAAATACCTGGACATCTCTTGAGAGAATGAATGAGTGCCGAAGTACCCTTGGAGTGGTTGTACTAGCAGGAGAACTTTATGCCTTGGGTGGTTACGATGGGCAATCTTATTTACAGTCTGTAGAGAAATATATTCCCAAAGTTAAAGAATGGCAACCTGTAGCACCGATGTCTAAAACCAGAAGTTGTTTTGCTGCTGCTGTGTTGGATGGAATGATATATGCCCTTGGTGGCTATGGCCCTGCTCATATGAACAGGTATTTCATATATTCATATATTCATATATTATTTTTTAATGAATAAAACGTCATTTATTAAACATTCACTGTGTACCAAGCACTATGCTAAACACTAAAGAAGACAGTCCCTACACTCATACTTTATTTAAGGGAAATAATATATATGGAGAGAGGAGGGTTCAACTGCAGGAAAGATGGCAAGGCCCAGGAGTTCTTAGCATATGTGAGGTGTCTGCCTTGCAGGGTGGGAGGAGTATTTAGAGAAGTGGCAGTAAACTTTATGTGGATTCACTTTTTAATTTTAGGTACCTCAAAAATGGACGTAATTTAGAAAGCTGTAGTTTCAGATAAAAGCTTGTAAAAGGATATATATTTGATTTCTTTTCAGATTAACAAAGTAATAGAAAAACTAATTCACAGTAAGCTTACATTTTAATTTATGTTATTTATGTTCTGTGTCTTAATCTTTTGGAACTATTGCATCCAAACTGAAGTATAAATATAAATAAATGGGACTTTACTATATTCTGAAATATTCGTTTAGTCAGTACTTACCATGTATCAGGCACTTTGCTAGGATACAAAGGCAAAAATAAAACAGTACTTGTTGTCTGAGAACTTAACAGTATGGGGCAGCTAGGTGTTGCAGTGGATAGAGCACCAGGCGCTGGAGTCAGGAGGACCTGAGTTCAAACAGGGCCTCAGACACATAACCACTGACTAGCTGTGTGACTCTGGGCAAGTCACTTAACCCCAGCTGCCACACACACACGCACACAAAGAACTTAACAGTATATTGATCAAAAGAGGTCATATAGTGGATAAAAATACAAATGAATAGTTTGTCATTATAATGAATTAATCCAGATTCCTAAATATTACATGGAAATGCATTAACTGTATAGATTACATTTACTTTAACTATCAGCACTGTATTTGTTTTTACTTCTGAAATGCATGAAAAAAGAGAAGAGTGATCTGTTTGATGAAACTGAATTTGAAGAAGTATCTACAGCAAACATCTAAAGCAAACATTTTCAAAATCACCCCACTGGAGTGGCATTTTTTTTAGACTTAATCTCTTCCCCTTGTTGTTTATCTAACATGCATTTGTAATGGCAGACAGTCATTTTGGGCCCTAGATATGCAACACCATACTTTGAAAAACTGTTGCTTAGGAATTTGACAAAGTGACCATAGTGTGTATTATAAATTGGGAAAAGAACTCTTAAAGAATGCAGTTTCCCATTGGCATTTGACCATATTCTTGTGGGTTTTGACCCATGTTTTTTGTATACAGTATACTTACTTTGCCATATAGTCTAATAGTGAACTTTAGTCCAGAAGGTCCCAAATTCTTGGTCAGGACCAGAAATACAATACAGGGCTTCTTTTCTGATCCAGAACATTCCAAAGGTTTTTCTTTAGGGATGATTTCAGGAAGGTCTGGATTGATTTGGACATTTATATAAAGCAACTTGCAAGTCCCAATGTCAACCTAGATTTAGCCCTCACATGCTTAAGGATCATCTGAATTTTAGAGATTATCCTAATTCTAGAGGGACTTTTTTTAGTGTCCACAATCTCAAGTGTGTATTCCTCAGCTCTGACTCAGACTTCTGTGGTGATTCCAAGTGCCCCAAAAGCATCCTTAACTTTAGTATTTAGAAATCAGGGCAGTGAACTAATTATAATTATTGAATTTGGGGCAAAGCAACAAATCAGCATGGTTCAACAGTATCCCCTTTTGAACTCCTTTACCAGAATTCTGTTGTGGTTAGATCTCAAGTATGTGCCTTTTTGAATAGATATAGCCCATAGCTACTAAATCAGTTTCCATTCCATCTTAATAGCAGAAGTCTAAAGTCTGTTCAGCATATTGATTTGTCTTTAGTTTTCAGTTTTTGCCTCATCTTTTGAATGTGTAGTTGATTTCAGTGTACAACCCATTTTCTTTCATCATTTTACTTGTTTATTCTGAAATCTAGACCTATAATAGGCTTTTGCATGGTATGAATAGTATAAAGGGTATGGAAACTAATGCTCTCTTTTTTCTAAATGTCTGCAGTGTGGAACGTTATGATCCAAGTAAAGACTCTTGGGAAATGGTCGCATCAATGGCAGATAAAAGGATTAACTTTGGTGTTGGTGTTATGCTAGGCTTCCTTTTTGTAGTGGGTGGACATAATGGTGTTTCCCATTTATCAAGTATTGAAAGATATGACCCTCATCAAAATCAGTGGACTTTGTGTAGACCAATGAAGGAACCCAGGACAGGTAATAATCAGTATTACTTACTAACCATATGCATTGCACATCACTCTGGAAGCTTTTCTTTTGATATCTACCCAGATTACAAGTATATAAGTTTGCGCCCCACGCGCGCGCGCACACACACACACACACACACACACACACACAAACAATAGACTATGGGGTGGTGGTGTGTTGGAAAGAGTCCCCTGCACTTGGAATCAGAAAACCACTGTGTGACCTTGTTTAACTCTTTGGGCCATCTTTTTTACCAAACTCAGGAAAATGAAGTAATTGAACTAAATGATCTTTTAGAGTTCCTTCTATATCTAACATTTTGTAATTTGTATAAGATATCCTTTTCAAACATTTAAATTATACTCATATAAACTTTAAATATTGCTTTTCATAGGGTTCTGGTCCAGAAAAGGATGAACTTGGAGGTTCTTTGAAAGAACCAAATCAGCCTCTATGCTCAAATAAAATTGTATCAGTATCTTAGGGTAAACATTTAAATTGTCAATATAATTTATTTTTAGCAACATAAAAATAGTAAATGATTAAATAGAAATATACTGTTTGAGGTTTAATCACAAATAGTTTTTATAGCATTAATTTTGGGGAAAGCCATAGTTTAAAAGAACAAATGAAGATAATAAAATTTTATCACATACAAATACACATACATATGCATATATGTTTATAATCATTGGAGTGCTAAAAACAATTTTAGGAAACATCCTTTTTTACAAACTGAAAAGTAAGAGCTGTTTTATATTTTATACTTTATTTTTATTTATTTCCCTTGTTTCTCACCTACCTTTTACAGGAGTTGGTGCTGCAGTAATTGATAACTATCTTTATGTGGTTGGTGGTCACTCAGGGTCATCCTATTTGAACACTGTACAGAAATATGACCCTATTGAAAACACATGGCTGGATTCTGCTGGCATGATGTACTGTCGGTGTAATTTTGGATTAACTGCACTTTGAGAAGTGTGAACTCATGGACACAATGTGATGGTGAATCTTGCACTGCATGAAAAGATGCCCAGTTTTCTAAGACCCAGAAGCTGCATACTTTACTTTTTTTACTCAGAGTGGCATGAAGACTTATTTAAAATTGTATTGGGTATTTTAAATTGATAAGTAGCTTTGATTACTCTTAATTACATACGAACAGATGGGGGGAAAAAAAGGAAGCCCTCTTGCCAATTCAGTGGAGCATTTTTCCTGAGACTGGCTTGGTACATGGTAGCTTGCCATACACTTATAGGCATACACGTGAGAAGAGCCTACATTTTTTCATTTTTTTCTTCTCTCTTCCTCCATGCAGTTTCCTGGAATAGTATAGGAGGTGCTTGAGTATTGTAAGAATGCACTATTTGTTGATAATTGTTAGATATGTCTTCATGATTGATTGGAACCCAGTGCTTCATTTTTTTGTTAAAATAAATTAACTCAAGGGCTGCCTTTTTTCAGTAACTTAAGGTTTGTAAATAACAATTACCATAGTAGGTTGGCGATACTTCCTGCTTGGGTGTAGGGCTGGGGTTAATTGGTGAATATTCAGTGATATATTTACAAGGCACATACCTTTAACTATCATGTTATTTTGGGGCCATTTAAAAAAATTAGCAATTAATTTTTTTACACCATTTTTATGTGGACAGGTTAATGCTAGATTAATTTTTTTTTTTTACCCAACTAGGCTATATTGATTTTTTCACTTCAAGAGGAACATGGATTGGGAGTTAGTTATATGATTTGTTTCATGTTTCTTTAACAGCTCAGCAGATTTCACAGACTGCTTCGATGTAAGTATTTGAAAGAGGTTATAAGTACTCCAGCCCAAGTAGATTTTTTTCATATATTTGTAATAATTTTATTTTTTAAGAATGTATATTTGGTTTTTCAAAGTGTTGAGATATAAAAATGGTGCTAACCGTAGGTTCTATGACAAGGCTATTACCAATGTTCTCAAGGTAGTTCAGTATGTGTAACGCATGACATTCAAATAGTATTTTTCATATTTTTTTGGCTTGATTCATTTGTGCCTATGAGAAATGTCAGTAACAGTACTAATGTGTGTAACATTTTGTTACTTTAAAAAATCTAAACAGCTTAGTTTTTTGTTTTTTATAGTTTCTGAATAGTGGTTCAGCCATTTTTTCTTGTGATAATCCTTGCCCTTAAAAAATGGAAATAAATTATAGCAAGTGAAAAGCGACAGGCAATGATATATTATTGCATACGTATCCTATAAAATTAAATATTTAACATTATTGAAAAAAACTGGAATTCTAATGTTTACTTCAGTAAATTTGATTTCACTTTGGCTATTAACTTCTTAAAATAAGCATTGTTTGCTATAGCCAGATGAAAACTTAATTGAAATAAGCAACTGGATTTACTATAGTGTTTTTTATTAAATGTTTGTTAGTCTTAAGCAAGGAATCACATTTAACTTGCGTTTATTATGATGTCGGTACTTATATCACCAAGTTTGGTACTGTAGTCACTCTAGCTCCTTTCTCCCTGTCAGATTAACTTCTTCATCTTCTCATTCCTCTTTTTGTTATTCTTGAAGCCAGTGTATATTTTTACCTCAAACACTCATCACATACTACGTTCGTAAGTGCCATAATGTTCTAAACAATTGTTAAGCCATCTGTAATTATATCACATATAGGTGAATTTTTAGTGTGTGTATATAATACATTGCATTCTTTGAAAAACTAGTTGCAACTAGGCAATCTGCAGTTTTCCTTGTTCTTCCATAAACTTCCAGATGTGGATCTGAATATGTATCATAAAACATAGCATCATGTTTCACAGTTATTTGTATAAACTACAAAATCTTGCAAGTGATTTTCCCTTGGCTAACTTAGAATACAACAGGAGCTACAAATAATAAAATTGACAGGAAAGATATTTTCTGCATTGCTTTTTTGAATGACCAAATGATATATAGCAATAATAGTACTTGATCATTAATTTTATCGTCTGATGATTGAAGAAGAGTACACCAATTGTGATGGGCACAAATTTTATTTAATAAAAAGCAATTTAAAAGTTTCCTTTCGATTTAAAATTCAATTTACTTTCTGTTTCTTTCTGGGTTTTTTTAGCCAAATAATTAAATATGCCGTGTTAGAAAGAACTTCATTTTTTAAATGACTAATTCATTTTTCTTACTTTTATTAGAAGATAGGGGTATTCAAAGGAGATTGTGCAGCATAGACCAATCTTTATAATCAACTTTATTATGTAATAATTTTATTTATGTGCTACCCCAACTTCCAAAATAATTAACTAATTTAGCAGATCAAATGAAAGATACTTGTTAGCATCTTTTGGAAATATAATTAGAGATTATCCTTTGAAAATACATGCATCTTCTTCATTGACTCAAAATAGGGAAATAACCCACCAAAGGTCTGTTTAAGTTACCAAAGGAATGTAAGCATTTTATGTATTCTGGGCATCTATGCATACTGCAGACATTCCCACAAGTTCTGAATTATCCATGTAGCTAATGAGCATCCAGATTGTTGATCTGGTCTGAGACAAGCTGAAAACATGTAAGATGTAATCTATTACTTAAAATACTTGTGGTGAATTGTATTTTTCTTATGTTAGGGGTAGTGAGTATCCAATTTACCTAAACTTGTTTGGGCAGAAATAATAAAGATTAAAGCTGTGTTGTTGTTTTTTTTTAATTAAATGTTGAGCTAAAAAGGAGAAGAAAAAAGTAGGAAAGGATTTATCCATTTTGAAAACCAGTTTGGAAATCAGTAATAATAAGCTAGTCAAGTCAGATGAAAATTGTTTCCATTAATACTAAACAACTTATATTTTATAGACCAGGCCTGGAAGTCACTATTCAATGTCTTTTGGACATGGTAATAGAATTTCAGTGATTTTCAATATATCACAGTAGATTGATGCATAGTAAAACTTCAGTTTGTCTTTGTTTATAATTCTTTTGAACGTAAGTAATTTGTTATATAATATGAATGCTAGGAAATGGCATGAAATGTGAAAAAAGTTATTTAGTTAAGTAAGTGTGATTCTAGGACCTTTCTTTACTCCAACATCTTAAAATGATTATGCAGCCTAATTGCCAAATTTGATAGAGTACCAACATAGGCAAATCTTTAATGTATAGCCTGAAGGTTATAAGTATGAAACAGTCATAGTTAACAAAAATAGGGATGTTTTAGGATACAAAATTGCCTGGAATTGGATAATTTAAAGAAAAAATAAAAGTACAATAATTAAAATAGTAAAAAAAATTTAATGGCATATGAAGTTGTGGCTAATATTGATTATGTGGTTAGGGAAGAGATAACATGTATGTACAGTACCATGTTTATTTTCTGTTTTGGTTTTGAAATGCTGTTGTTGTGTAGTTCACCCAAGTGCACATTTTTAGGAAACCAGATAAGTTCAGTAAACTTGCTGTGACTTCTGTTAATTTGTCTTCTGTCTGAAAGTTAAGATATTCAAATAAGATGTCAATGTTGAATTAGCATCCAGTTCTAATTCTTAACCACTCCATTCTTTTTCTTTGTAAAAGCACTTTAAATAAGTGTGGTTATTCTGTGGCTGACGATTTTCACTTAAAACATTGATTTCATTATTAAGGTATAGTATCCTTATAATAAGTGAGAGATTCAATAGGTTTACAAATTTTCTGACTGGTATGATTTTAGAAACAAATTAAAATCCAGTTTACATCTCTACAGAGAGAAAAATCATGTTGAACATGTCTTTTTTATTACATGTAACATTTAACTGTAGGTAATTTATTGTAACTTTTGTCAGGTTAACATTTGTAAGCTCCATTCATTGTTTAAAACACTAAGCAAAAAGTTCCAAGTTTGCCTTAAATTTCTAGTGAAGTTAAATTAAAGAACTGGATGATAATGCCTATATTTTTGCCTTACAAGTTGTGCTGTATTTTAACCCAAGATGACTTTAATTTTTACAGGATTCTGAAACTTTGTAGATGTAGAGTACTAATACTTTCAAGTTAAAAGGAGATTGATGTGGCTGTGGATCAGATTATTTAAATGTATTTGTTACTTATTTCACCTCTGTGTATGTGTCTTTCTAGCAATAGGGTTTGGTTTTGTTTTGGTTTACATGATAAAGTGGCACTTAATTTACTTTCTATTATAACAGAACTGATGACCATTCTTTTGGTTTTGGTTCACTGTTCTTAAAGTACTTTGTGTGTGCTGTTGTCTTAATGATATGTAATAATTACTGTTGCATTTCATTTAATGTAAAACATTTAAAATAAATCCAAAAAGCACGTTTATATCTTTGATTGATAAGTGGTGAGTGAACAGCTTTTATACTGCTTATTTTGTGCATAGTATTGCAGTCAATGTTGGGACATCATGTAGTAGAAATATGATGTGGTAAAAATTTCTGAAGAGAAAATCAGGAAACTTGGGTTACATTACCAGCTCTATCATCAGCTTGCTGTGGTAGTAAGCCATTTATCCCATGGACTTTAATTTAATCTTCTATAAAAAGGAAAGGATGAGTAGGTAATTTTAAGGCCCCACCCACCCCTCACCTTGTTTGAATCTAGATTTGAAGATTATATGAGTACTTTAAAGAGGTTGTCTTGTGGTACACTGGAAAGCTTACTGGGCTTGGACCTGGGGTCAGATATTGTCTGTATTCCATACTGCTTCTTAGATGACAGCGTTACTTCACCTTCTTTGAGTCTCAGTTTCCACATCTGTAAAATGGAGTTGGACCAAATATCTTTCAGCACTAACTCTTTAATTCTGTGACCCTGTAAAATGAAGTCTAACTGATACATAGACATTCAGATTATCTAATAGCCATTGTTAATCAGTTAGGGAGAGTTTTTGAAGGCCTACCTAACAGTATGGGGGCTCTAAAGTATTAAGATGGTATCTGCCATCAAGAAGCTTACAGTCCAGCTGAGGAGATAAGATACACATTAAGCTGTAACTAATAATATAAAATAGTTAAAGTGCTCCTGTGAGTATAGACAATAAATATTAGAGTTCAGGGGAGGGAGAGATCATTTCCAACCGAGGTGGATTGAGAAACGCTGTAAGAAAAGATTTAAGCTATGCTTTGGTTTTAATTCCTATTGCTTGAGTAATGGGTAGGATTTAGCCAATTAGGAGGAAGGAATTCAGGTTAGAGTGAATAGAGTAAATAAAGAAGTTGGCAAAGTGTAGATGTTAGTTCTGGATGGAGGTGAAAGATGTTGTACACAGCATTGTCATTTTGTCATTGACAGTGGGTCTTGGGCCCATTCCTTTTTTAATCTTGCTCTGGGTTTTTATTCTGTTTGTCACCATTGGAATCCCCTGTCTTGCCTACATCCCACCTCCCTTGACATTACAGGCAAGGCAAGTTTTCAGTTGAGGATGAGGGATAGACAGTACAGGAGTATCAACGTTATATTAATAGCTCTCTTTGGGCTCTGTGCTTTCAGCACCTGTGATTTTTGTCTATTAAGGATTTCCAGAACACCTGGTTTATGGGCACTAGAGAAATAAGGAAGTCTGGTTGGTTGGGTTTCCTTGGACTGTGAATTCAGGGAATTCCTGGAGGCCTTGGAACAGTTTCCTGCTCTGCTCAATTATCCCCAAAATGTTAACCAGATGGAAAGAAAAATGAAAAGATCACTGGTTCTGGAGTTGCAAGACCTGAGTTCAAATCCCACCTGATAGTACCTGTGAGATTTTTGAGCAAGTCATTTAACTTCCCTGACTCTCAGTTTCCTCATCTGTAAAGTGAAAGAGTTGTACAAGATGGCTTTTGAGGTCCATAGATCTATGAACCATTCTTCCAGTTCCTCTTACTAAATCTTATTCCTTTGTTCTGAGAATTAAGCTATTTCTAAGTGAAGGGGAGACAGAGCCAAGATGATGAAGTAGGAAAGAGTAGAGCAAGTTCTTCTTATTCTCTCTCTCCCTCCACCGTAATAGTATCCCCCCCCCAAAGAAAAAACAAACATCCCAAACATCTGGAAAGTACATCAGACTGAATCCTGATCAGGAAATCCTAGGGGGGAAAAATTGCAGTCATTTTTCCAGCCCAGGTTGGTATAGTGAAACAGAGTGGTCTGTGGACCCTGGGGAGGGAATCTGACCAGGAGCATACTGCATAGAGCATCCCAGGTCAGAATTGGCTGTGCACCAGGCAAGAGGAGGCCCAGGTCCAATATAGAGGGGTCTAAACTTATAAAGACTGCAAGAACAGGTACCAGCTTATAGCTTTGTCACTTAGTACTATTTATGATTCATAGATCCAGAGTGGAAAGAGGAAGGGTCTTGTGCTTATGGATGGCATGTCCAGAATGAGGAGCAATCTCTGGTGGTCCTAGTACTCCACAAACAGCAAGTTCAGAAGCAAATGACAGCTGTGTAGCTGCAGACCTCAGGAGTGAAGCGATGTCTCAGTTCTAGCTTCTGGCGTAGGCTGAACCCTGCAGAAGAATAATTAGGGAATGAATCCCAGACCAAAGGAGAACTTGGAGTACCGTCCCTGAACCAGCAGATCTTCCTCAGTGGCAGATAGTGAGTGACTAAGTCCAGCAGCATTCTCTTGTTGATCAAACCCAAACCCAGTTCAGGAACTGGCACAGCTCAGACCTGAGAGGCAATGAACAGATTTTGCCCTGCATCAGATCACTTTAGGAGCACTAAAAACTTACAAGTTCTTAAGTTGAGTTGTCCCTGAAATCCTGGAATAACACAATGCTCAAGAAATCAGCAGCAGGATCAGCCCAGACATTGCTTCCAGAAGTGTGCAGGGCCTGGCCCTAATATAAAGTCTGAAGTAAGGAAGTAGATTAGAAGAATGAGGAAAAAAAAAAAAGAATCCTGCCAACAACAACAACAAAAGCCCTTATGGGGACAGAGGCCCTCGAGACACAAACCCAGAAGACGATGACTCCAAAACTACAAGCATAAATTAGAATTCCTGAAAGAGATAATCAAGAGTTAAAGAGTAAAAAAAAAAATGCTTTTATAAATGAAATGAGAATAATACAGGGAAAAATGGGAAAAGAAATGAGAGCTATGTAAGAAAGAATGAGAAAGGGAAGTAACAGCTCAGCATAAGAGATGCAAAACCCTTCCGAAACAACAACCTCTCAGAAAATTAGAATGGAACAAATAGAAGTCCGTAACTTCATGTTACAATAAGAGATATTAAAGTCAAAAGGCTGAAAGTGTAAAATAAGATATAAAGAATCACAGCAGTAATAAATGACCTGGAAAAGTAATCAAGAGAAAATGTAAGAATCACAGAATTACCTGAAATGAAAGTCGTGACCAAAAAAAAAGCTTAGACATCATCTTTCAAGAAGTCTTAAAACTGCTCAAATCTCTTAAACTCAGAGAACAAAATAGAAAGAATCCACTAGTCACCTTCTGAAAGAAACTCCCAGGAACATAATAACCAAAATCCAGAGCTTCTACATCAAAGGAAAAAAATCCTGCAATCAGTCGATAAACATGTATTCAATGCCTACTTTGTGCCATGCCCCGTAAGTGCTAGGGAAACAAAAGGACACTAAAGACAGCCTCTGCCTTCAAGGAGCTTATGATGGAGGAGCCAATGTACACAATCAGAATTCAGTTACCAAGGAACCACAGGCAATATCACATATGATTTTTCTGCTACCACTAACAAGGAGCAGAGAGCTAAGAATATTGGATTCCAAAAGGCAAATGACATAGGCTTACAACCAAGAATAACTCACCAGCAAAAACTGAGTATTATGCTTCAAGAGGAGAAAGTTGTCTTTTAAAGAGGGCTTCCAAGCATTTTTCATGAAAAGATTAGAGCCACATAGAAACTTTGAGGTGCAAACAGGGAGTCAATTGAAATCTGAAAAGGTAAACATGAATAAAGACTCATAAGGGACTATAAAATGCTTATATTCCAATATGGGAAGATGATACATTTGTCTCCTCTGACCCCCATCATCAGGGGTCATAGAGGGAATCTAGACAGAAGGCTTGGGAGTGGTTCTGTTATGTCTTGATGGTCTTAAAGAATAGAAAAGGATAGGAAGAGGAATACACTAGGGCAGGAAAGAGGAAGGTTTATGGAAATTTTTCTCAAACTGGGTGTGCAAGTAGTTGTCTTTGCAAAGCAGAAGGAAGAGATAAGGAGAGTTACTGATGCTTGAACATTACTCTCATCTGAACAGGTGAAAGGTGAGAAAATATACGCACAGAAATACATTAAACTCAACAGAGAAATAGGGAGAGGGAACAAGTAACAATTAGGGAAAAAGTTGTTCCTGTTGTTCGTCCTTCATTTTTGAAGATGACCAGTGTGTCTTGACATAGTCATGAATTGTATTTAAATGAGGCAGAGTTGCCCAAAGTTCAGCCTTACTTTCTCTTCCTGAATCATCAAAGTCCACTGACACAACAAAAGTCAAAATGACTGGTGATGGTTTGGGATACAATGGATGACATTAATATCTTCAATGCCTGACTAAGCTCTGAGCACTCCACATTACCTGTGTTAGTCACCTTCATAGCCACTGGAACAAATTGTTATCTGATCATTTTGCCTGTGAAAAGTCTTAACACGCTTGGGGTAGACATTCCCCTAACTTCCTGATTGGGTTTGAGGCCTGTCAGTTGCCTTCAATTTGGTTTAGCCCAGGTTTGCTGAGATGTGAGGTCTGCCCACAGTACGTGCTATAGCTTCTTGGAGCCTATAGATGAGAGTTGGGTGAAGGTTGACACCAAAGGTGGATGAGTAGCCCTGAAAAGGGCTAGGTGAGCCTTTAGACCAAAGGTGCTAGTCCTCCCAATACACCCAATGCACCTTATATATAGGTAATAGGAAGCCAGTGGAGTTGATTGAGGAGGGAAGTCAAAGAGTCATATCTGTGGTTAAGAAAAATTATTTTGGCAGTAACATGTAAGGGTAGATTAGAGTGGGAAAGAGACCTGAGGCAGGAAGGCCTCTCTTCCTTTAATTTAAAGCTCAGACACCATCTTCTGTATGAAGCCTGTTTTGATCTCCCTCAACCTCCAAACTATCGTGTATGTATTTTTATATTTGTGCTTGATATATTTTCATAAGTACTTATCCATTAGAATATAAACACATTGCAAGCAGGGATTGTTTTATTCTTTGTATTTGTTTTCCTAGCACAATACCAGGCATATGGGAGGTACTTAACGAGTAATTCCTGATTTACTGATAGGAGGTTGCACCTCTAGGTGAGAGGTGATAAAGGTCTGAACTAAGGTAACCTTATACATGAAGAGAAAGGGTGGAATAAGAGGGATAACTTGTAAAGGTAGAAATGTGATATTTGGCAACTGATTAGATATATTAGGTGAGAGAGAATGCTTAGGTTTCAAAGCTGGGAGAGTGGAAAGTTGGTGGGTGCCAGGAAGAGCTCACTTCTGACAACGATGGCTGTTTGACTTAGCAAGTCACTTGATCTCTCAGTACTCTAGGCAAACCTCAAAAGCATAAATTACAAAGACAGTGCCCATCTACAATGGTAGAGGGAATTTGCTCACCTTTATCACCAGTCCTGTCCCTATCTCTATTCAAAAAAATCTTAATAGTATTAAAAATTGTTGCCTATTTTAAGCTCACACACGAAAGATTTTAAACATAGAACAGAATCATCAATAACACTGTTCTATATAGTATTCTGCACAAATATTAACTGATTATAGCTTTATGTGCATGGGTCTCAAAATCCAGCATTTCTCTTAATTGTTCCAGTCTCAAAAAGGGGGAGGAGGGAGAACAGGGGAGAAACTTCTTCAAAGGAAAAATGGCTTAAATTGTGGGGAGTTTTAAATATTTAGAGAAGTTTTTAGAAATCAGTATCCTGAATGCTTCCGTATTTACTTCAAAACTGTACATTTCTAAAAATAAAGACTGACTTAATTTTCAACTTTACAAGAAAGTTGTATATAAAAATAGTAAGTTAGTCCTATCTTCCCCTCAAATACCGGGTATGTATTCTTTAAAACACTAACTTTTATCAAGATTTGAAATCCAAAACTTAATTTCACATGCCATGAAAATGTCCAGACATTAATTTTGGAATGTCCTTTGTAGTAATTAAAAGAAAAGGAAGTGGAAATCACACTTTCCCCTAAAGGAAAGAAAATGATCACAATTCAACCAATGACACAAACGATTACGATTCAAAGACAGCCATATTACCTAATCTAATTTCACTTCAGAGTTACTAGGTGAAAACCTGTTTGATTAACAGTAAATTCCTTTTGGAGCCACTGCTTGTTAGTTTACACTAGCACACTTTTTTTATGTCATAGATCTTTAATTTTCATTTTCTGTAGGTGTTAAAAGCAAAAAACTTCCTTGCCACAATAAATGCTTAAAGAAAAGGGGTAATCTTGGAATAATCTAATCCTAACAGTGTCCTCGAAAGGAAGAATATATATTCTCCTGAAACTACTGCCACTTTCACAGCCCCTACTCAATAGGGATGTCTACTACACAATAAGTATTACACCAACCACTATTTAAGTGTCTTAGCCACAACACGTATGCACACGTACACTTCTTTTAGTAGATTAAGTGAAGAATTAGTCCTAAACAAAGTAAGTTCTAGGGATGTACAAAAATGTGTAGTGTTTTTAGAGGTGGCAAAGAATTGGAAAATATTGAGGTGCCCAATAATTGGGGAATTGATAAAGTTATGGTATGTAAATGTCATGGAAGGTAAATTTCATATTAACTGATACAGAATGAAATGAACAGAACCAGGCCAACAGTTCTTACAGTGACAACAATATGGTGAAGAAAAACAGCTTTGAAAGACTTAGGAATTCTGATCTGCTTAATGACCAAGCACAGTTCCAGAGGATGATTGATGAAACATGCTACCCACTTCCTGATAAAGACGTAGAAGACTCAGGACAATGAATGAGACTTCAGAAACAACAAACATGACCAGTGTAGAAATTTGTTTTGCTTGACTATAAATGTAACCAGGGTTTTATTTTTCTTTTGTTCTCAGGGAAGTATTGGGATGGAAGGGAGAGGAACATTTTTGCTGATTGAAAAAAAATTTATTAAAAAAAAAAAAGATTCTAGGTTATCATTACCCCAAATGTGTGCTTGGGTCAACCATGCCAAAAACATCTTTGGCTCCAATCCTGCAGTTGGGAAATCTTCACCAGGTGAAATTTTGCCCTTTGGGAGGTGTAGTTGTATTCCTAGGCTGTCAGGAGGGGGTGGTCTTAGGCACAGTTCGGAATAAGTAGAATTTCACCACATATGCCTAATCACCAGAAGAAGAACATGTATATTAGTAAATATTAAATGGTTTTAAAGTGGCAGTTATAACACTAATATTTCTGTTTTCCATCTTCATAGTTTGCTGTTCATGTAATTTATTAGAGCATTTGTATGCCAGGCACCATGGTAGGCAATGGGGCTATAAAGACAAGGACAATCCCTGACTTCAGGGATATGACGTTCTATTAAAGGGAAGCAACTTGGATGCAGATAACTAAATATATACAAAGTCATTTACATGGTGGGGAGGGAGGAAGGGTAAAATAGGCATCATATAGGTGTCACTTGAGCTTTGAAGGAAGCTAAGGAATCTAAAAGGCAGAAGTGAGGGGGGAATCCATTTCAGATGTGCGGGGGGGAACCACTAAAAGACACAGAAACGAGTTGGAATGTTGTTTATGGGAAATAGCAAATCAGTTAGTTTGGTGAGAATGTAGCATATGCCCAGGAGAGAAATGTGCATTAAACCTGAAAAGGTAAGCTATTATAGCTAGCTTGTGAAATTTTAAATGGCAAATGAAGGAGTTTGTATTTTATCCTGGAGGAAATGGGAGCCCCTTAAGCACTTGAGCAGGATTGTGACTTGGTCAAACTTGAGCTTTAAAAATGTGAATTTGGAAGATGTCTAGAAGGTGGGCTGAAGAAGTGAGAGACCAGAAGAAGGAAGAACAATTCAGAGAATACTGAATAGTCCATACAAAAAGTAATAGAGGCCTAAACTAAAATGGTCATCTGAGAGTGGAGTTAAGGGTATACGCATAAGGGATGTTGTGGATGCAGAATGTGTTAGATTTGGCAACTGTTTCAGTATGGAGTTTTGAGGGAGGAGGAAGAGGTAAGGAACATTTGAAAGTTGCAATTTAAGATGACTAGAAGGTTGACCATGCCCTCAACAAAATTAGGGAAATTATGAAGAGGGGAGGGTTTGTGGAGAAAGGCACCGAGTTCCATTTTCAATGTGTTCAACTTAAGATGTCCACAGAAGGTCTATTTGGAAATATTTTATAAACAATTTGTGATATGGGGACTAGGACTCAGGAGAAAGATTATATAAGTCAGGAAATCATTTGCATAAAGATGATAGCTTAACCCAAGGAAGTACATAGAACAAAAAGAGAAAAGGAACCCTGGGGTAAAAATGTGGGGCATAAATGCTGATACAGTAAGAGAAACAGGAGTGGCCAGAGAGATCGAAGGGAGAGAAGGGTCATGAAAACCCAGGGAGAGACTTGTCAAGAGTGTCAAATAGTTGTACACCATAAAATTATACAAAAGAACTAAATTTGAATATATTGTCAAATTTGAAGGAGTATATGTATCATTAGATTGAGTGAATTGACAGGGACATCCCTCTGCTTTTCCTTGCCAAATTCTAAAATAGTAGTTTCTTCTTAGCAAGAAGCCATGCCAAAAGGTAATCATGGCTACATCACATAAAACTCTTACCTTGGGAGGGAAAGGAGTAAGCATTTAAGTAGCATCTACCTTGTGCTAGGTACTGTTAAGTGCTTTTACAGATATCTCATTTAGGTGCTATTATTTTCCCCATCTTGCACTTGAGGAAACTAAGGCAGACAGGGGTTGTAACTTGCCCAGGGTCACAGCTATTACATAAGGCTGTATTTGAATTTAGGTCTTTCTGAAGTCAGAAGTCTAAGACATGGAGTCTGAAAGACTCTATCAATCCACCGTTTCATCAGCTGCATCTATCTTGCACTCCTAAATACTTCAAGGCTAAATATTTCTCTAGGAATTATTAGAGAGCCCTAAGTTTTTGTCAGTTCCAGTCTTGTATTAACAATTGTGTGTTGATTCCAATTGGCCATCCTGTAGGTATCTCAAACTCAACAGTCTGAAACAATTTCTTCTTTACCACCAAGCCCTGCCTGGTTTTAGACTTCCCTATCTTTTATCAAGGATGCCATCATCCTACTTACCCAGGTTTGCAATTGTATCGTCAATTCTTCCTTCTCTCACCCTACATATGCCGGTCTTGCCATTTGTATCTCTACCTCTTGCATTTATGCCCATTTCACCATTCACAACCACCACCCCTAGTCTGGCCCTCATTCCCTTTAACTGGGACAAAAGCAATACTATAATCTGTTGGTCTCCCTATTACAAGTCTTTCCCCTTTCTAATCCAACTTCCACTCAGCTGCCAGTGATATTCCTAAAACAGGTCATATAATGTCCCTTCCTTGCTCAATAAATGACAGTGGCTCTCTATTACCTCTAGGATCAAATATAAAGTCTTTTTTTTTTTTAATTTTTTTTCACATGTGTTTTTAAAACTTTGGGTTACAAATTTTCTCCCTTCCTCCCTCCCCACCCACTCTCATTGAAAAGGCAAGCATCTCGATACAGGTTATAGATGTGTAGACATGCAGAACACTTCCATAGTAGTCCTGTTGTGAAAAACTGATTTCCCTTCATCCTATCCTACTCCCCATTTATTCTATTCTTTCTTTTGACCCTATCCCTCCTCAGAAGTGTGTGCTTCTGATTATCCCCTCCCCCAATCTGCCCTCCCCTTTATCAACCCCCTGCTCTCTTGTCCCCTTCCCTCCTTATTTTTCTGTACAGTGAGATAGATTTCCATACCCCATTGTGTATGTCCTTGGGCCAAAACCTATGAGAATAAGATTCACTCATTCCCTCTCACTTTCCCCCATTTCCCCTCCACTGTAAAAGCCTTTTCTTGTCTGTTTCATGTGAGATAATTTACCCCATTCTACTTCACTCTTTCTCTTTCTCCCAGTATAATCCTCTCTCACCCCTTAATTTTATTTTCCAGATATCACCCCTTCATCTTCAACTCACCCTGTGCCCTCTATCTATCTATATACATACATATAATTTTTTCCCTCCCACTACCCTAATACTGACAAAGGACTCATGAGTTACAAATATCTTTCCATGCAGGAATGTAAACAGTTCAACCTTAATAAGTCTCTTATGATTTTTCTTTCTTGTTTACCTCTTCCATGTTTCACTTGAGTCTTGTATTTGAAAGTCAAATTGTATATTCAGCTCTGGTCTTTTCCTCAGGAATGCTTGAAAGTCCCTATTTCATTGAATGACCATTTTTTACCCTGAAGGCTTATACTCAGTTTTGCTGGGTAATAAAGTCTTACTTAGCATTTAAAATTCTTTACACACTAGCTCTAACCTACCTTTCCAACCTCCACCATTATTTCCTTCACGCTATTCTGTTCAGCCAAACTGGCCTTGCTATTTTTCCTCATATATGACACTTCCTCCATCTCTTCCTGTCTTTGTGAGTTTGCTCAGGTTGTCTTCCATGTCTTGAATGTACTTCATCTACTTTTGCCTCTTAAATCCATATTTGAATACTTCAAAGTTAAGCTAAAGTCCTTTCATGAGTCCTTTCCTAATCATCTTTCCCAAATCTGGATTCTTTTTATTTTGTATTTACCTGTAATGTATATTTCTGTATGTATACATTCAGAGAGGGCAGCTGGATAGTGCAATGGATAGAGTACTAGGCCTGAAGTTAAGAAGACTCATCTTCCTGAGTTCAAGTCAGACAACTACTAGGTGTGTGACCCTGATCAAGTCACTTAACAGTTTACTCATCTGTAAAATGAGTTGGAAAGGAAATGGCAAGCTACTTCAGTATCTTTGCCAAGAAAATTCTAAATGGGATCACAAAGAGACACAACTGACAAATGACTGAACAACAAAATATAGGGACTTACTGAAATCTTTCAAATTCCCCTCCAAACAACTTTAAAATAACACCTCAAATCAAATTCTGGAGCAGTAGAACCAACAAAGTTCAGGGCAAAACAATTTTCCAGCACTGGACAGCTTAGGTTGGCAGGTTGTCTCGGTACAGTGGTGATCAGACCTGGAGCCCAGAGCAGACCAATTAGCTTAGGCCATTCCTGCCAGCAGCAGATCTTGGAGGCAGTTTATCAGCAGCAGCAGCAGCTTTGGGAGCTCTTAACCCCAATATATTAAGGAGGTAGGATACCTGGTCAGAAGGGGACTACCAGGGACCATTTGCTGGCACTAGGTGCAGGACTGTTGCATTGCCTATATGCAGTTCCAGGTCATTGTCTCAGAGCTGAGAGGAACACTAGCTTATTAGCACTTGGGGCCCCAGGGGTGCAGGGTCTCTGATTATAGTTGCAGGGAGTTTCAGGAGAATAGTGCTTGTGGTTGCTCACAGACCAGAGCACAGACCAAGACAGCTGTGACTGCACCTCTCAGATCATACTGCCTTGAAAGAACCAGAAACCTACAGACACCTAGAGCTAGCTCTGAAAACAGCAGCAAGAAAGGCCTGAAGATCAGGACACTGCCCCCTTGACCTCAGGAGCAAAGCCCAACTTTAACTTAAAGTTACAAGTCAAGAAACAGGCTGGAAAAATGAACAAATAACAAAAGAAGAACTTGACTATAGGAAAGTGACTATGGTTAGGAAGATCAAGACACAAACTAAGAAGAAGACAGCAAAGTCAAAACAGCTACATGCAAAGCTGAAAACAAATGTGAATTAGTTACAGGCCCCCCCAAAAAATTTCTTGAGGAGCCCAAAAAGGATTTTTAAAATCAAGTAAGAGAGGTAGAGGAAAAATTGGGAAAAGAAATGAGAGTGATGCAAGAAAATTATGAAAAGACAGTCAACAGCCTGGTAAAAGGAGGCACAAAAAATACTGAAGACAATAACCTTAAAAAACAGAATTGGAGAAATGGTAAAAGAGGCACAAAATTCCACTGGAGAGAAGAATTCTTTAAAGAGCAGGACTGGTCAAGTGAAAAAAGAGGTATAAAAAGTCATTGAAGAAAAGAACTCCTTAAAAACAACTGGCCAAATGGAAAAGAAGGTACAAAAGCTCCCTGAAGGAAACAATTCCTTAAGAATTAGAATTGGGCAACTAGAAGCTCGATGAAATATCAAGAAACAATAAAAGTTGAATTAAAAAATCGAAGAAATTGTGAAATATCTCATCATATAAACAACTAACCTGGAAAATAATCAAGGAGAGATCATAGAAATATTGTACTACCTAAAAGCCATGATAAAAAAAAAAAGATTAGACATAATTTCATGAAATTATCCAAGAAAATAGCCGATATCCTAAAACCAGAGGGTAAAATAGAAAATGAAAGAATCCCATAATCACCTCCGGAAAGAGATCCCAGAATGAAAATTCCCAGGATTATTATAGCCAAATTTCAGAGCTCCCAGGTCAAGGAGAAAATATTGCAAGCAACCAAAAAGAAACAACTCAAATATCATGGAGTCACAGTCAGGTTAACACAAGACTTAGCAGGTTCTATATCAGAGGTTTCCAAACTTATTTGGCCTACCACCCTCTTTAAAAAAATATATATACTCCGCACACCTGGGGAAATCTTTAACCCTATAACAGTTTATTTTTTTTTTACATTTGTGTCAGTTCAAAAAAAAGATCAATTTTTTTAAAAATGATGCATCTTAAATTTAATAATTTATTATAAATTTGTGCGTTTTTTTCCTGCACTGAAATTTTGATGATGCAATATTGTGTAATGGAACTATATAGTATCATATTGTAAACAAGTCATTACATGCACATATTCCTGCTGATGAATGCTGGACTTCCTGACAACGCATGACATGCTTGTCTGCCAACACTTGCTTGTTAAGACCTGTCAGTGGACTTGACTACTGTTGGGTTATGACTTGCATTTTGTGTGTGGGGAAAAAAATGTAATCACTATGACTTTAACTGTTACACAACTGATGAAACATGTACAAACGTTTTTTCAAAAATTTCTTCTCTTTCCTTATGCTTCCACTGCACCCTTATTTTTATTAAACGTCCCCCAATTGCACTCAGGTTACCACCTTCCTGGATTGTTCTAACACCCCCTAGGGTACACTTTGGGAACCTTTGTAAAAATATGTATTAATGGATCAGAGGGTTTGGAATGTGATATTCCAGAAGGAAAAGGAGCTAGAATTATTACCAAGAATAATCTACTCAGTATAATTGGTATAATCCTTCAAGAAAAAAATGGATATTTAATGAAACAGCGGCTTTTTCAAGCATTCCTGATAAAAAAGACTAAAGCTGAATAAAAAATGTAACATTCTAACAGAAGACTCAAGAGAAGCATGAAAAGGTAAACATGAAAGAGAAATCATAAGGGATTCAGGAAGGTTAAACTGTTTAAATTTATACATGGTAATATACTTGTAACACCTAAGAATGTTATCATTACTAGAGCAATTAGGAGTATACAGAGACAGAGGATATGGGTATAAGTTGACTATGATGGGATGATTTCAAAAAAATAAAACTAAGGGGTGAGAAAGAGATGCACTGAGAGAAGGGAGAGGTAGAATGGGGTAAATTATCTCACATAAAAGAAATGCGAAAGGAAGAGCTTTTAGGAAGATGGGAGGGGTAGTGGGTAACTGTCATTGGAATTGGCTCAAAGAGTGAATACTCAGGTACAGAATCTATCTTGCCCTACAGAGAGGTAGGAAAAGGATAAGAAAAACGAAGGAGGTGAGAGAAGGAAGGGCAGACTAGGGGAGGCAATGGTCAGAAGCAAGAAATGAATTCTCAATTCTTCCCAATGCAGCCAAGATTAGAAGGAAAGCAAGAAACTGGGGAATTTTTTTTTTACAAGTTTTCTCTCACTGCTGAAATATATAGAGAACTGGGTCAAATCTCAGTTGATAAACGGTCATAGGATACGAACAGGCAGTTTGCTGAAGAAAGCAAAGCTATCTCTAGCCATATGGAAAAAATGCTCTCAATCACTATTGATTAGAGAAATACAAATGTAAACAACTCTGACATACCACCTCACACTTAATTGGCTAATGATTAGCGAATATGACAGAAAAAGAAAATGACAAAAGTTGGAGGGAATGTGGAAAAATTCAGACACTAATGCATTGTTGATGGAGAATTGATCCAACCATTCTGAAGGGCAATTTGAAACTATGCCCAAGGGCAATCAAACCCTTTGACCCAGCAATACCACTACTAAATCTGTATCCCAAAAAGATCAAAGGGAAAGGACCTATATGTACAAAATATTGAGAGCAGCAATTTTTATGGCAGTGAAGAATTGAAAATTGAGGGGCCTATTAACTGAGGAATAGCTGAACAAATTGTAGTATATGATTGTGATGGAATACTATTGTGCTATTAAGAAATGACGAGCAGGATGGTTTCAGAAAAATCAACTTACATGAAATGATGCGAAGTAAAGTTAGCTGAACCAGAACATTGTACACGATAAGACTGTACAATGATCAACTATGAATGACTTAGCTATTCTCAGCAATACAATGATCCAAGACAATTTCAAAGGACTTATGATGAAAAATGCTAACTCCAGAGAAAGAACTGATGGAATCTGAATATAACTGAAGCATACTTTTTTCTTTTCACTTTTTCTTTTGGTTCATTTTCTTTCACAACATGGCTAATATGGAAATATTTTCATATGACTACACATGTATAGTCTATATCAAACTGTCTTCTCAAAAAGGGAGATGGGGGGGAAAAGAATTTGGAACTCACAATTTTTAAAAAAAGAATGTTAAACATTTTTTTACATGTAATAATTGGAAAAAAATAAAATATAAAAAAAATTTGAGGTGGGGGGAGAGAGAGAGAGAGAGAGAGAGAGAGACAGAGAGAGAGAGAGAGAGACAGGGAGAGAGAGACAGAGACAGAGAACAGATAAGACTTTTATGCTTGAGGGCAAGGACTTTTTTGTTTGGTAGCCCTAGTGCCCAGGGACTAGTAAATACTTGGTAAATGCTTGTTTCCTTGTTGACTATACAATTAAAGCATTTCATAATTTTCATCCCTTTGTAATGTATTTGGGAATACTTCTTTAATTTCAGTCACAGTACTCCACCATATTAAATTCAGCCTCTGATACACAGCTATTGTTTAAAAAATAGAGATGACAAAGATGTAGGAAATAAACTAGGAGACATACTCATACATGAAAGAGAAAAAAAATCACCTTTTTTTATTAGCACCTTTCAGGGTGGTCAAGATCTTTACAGACATCTTCATCCTCACAACAACCCTGTGAGGTAGGTAAATCACCATTTTGTAACAACTAGCATCAAGTACTTCTTTTAAATAAGGTGCAAAGTATTGAGTAAAATTTGCCTTTTAAACATAATTTTTGGAAAGACTCAATTTATACATTATCTGCATCCTTTTATCTTGTAGGGAGTATAAGTTCTTTATATCATCATAGCACTATATAAATGAGTTATTAGTTTTAGCCGTTTTAACCCAGAACAATACCAAGTGTACCTTGGTTTGTTCCATAAAGTTCTACTGTAAACCAAATCCTTTTTAAAATACAATAGGGAAACACTAAACAAAAGACGACTTTTTTCTTTTTTGTAAAAGTGATTGCTCACCCCCAGATTTATCTTTTGTCTAAGTATTTTCATATTGGGATTGCTTCAACTCAGTTGCATTCGGAAGTACCAATCTGACCACAATGGCAATCTGAGATTTCATTTAATAAAAAATGTTACTCTATGGAAGTTAATTGTACCGCATGTGGGGTAAATTTAATTCTCAAAAATAGTTTGCCCATCTGAATAGTAAGCCAATTTTAGCCTTTATGGTTCCTATAAAATCATTAAGGTAGAATACTTTAAGTAGAGACAATAAAATATATATTTCCAAGATAGTACTTCCCTCAAGAATTTTGTTTTTCTTTTTCTCCTCAACTGAATAAATAATTGATGAGAAGGTTCTTAGGGGCTTTAATGAGCACAATTTCTGATAAATGTAAACTTGTGCAGTGACATATTTAAAATCCAAACTGTTAAAACTATTAGTTCACTAAGCAAGGACACTTAAACATCCAAAGCATATATTTTTTGTCTCTGATAAGTAACATTCAGATTTAGAACAAAAAAAAAAAAAATAAAAATTCTAATGACAAGTTTTCCTTTTAGTCATTTAAACAAAATAATGCACATTGCTTACATTCACACTAGCATGAGAAATAAATTTGTCTACTTTAATATCTAATAGAGCATATTTGTCACTCCTGTAAAATATAGTTTCTATATATATTTAATTTTGAAACAAGACATTTTGAGGATGGTCATATAGTTATTAATAACACTTGCCCGGGAATTAACACTTAAAATTAATTAGCAAGGGCTTTAATACTTGAGCAGCTGGTTCAAAATTCCCTCAGCAATATTTAAGAAAAAAAATTCAAAGCCCATGTGTAAGAGTCACAGATATATGGACACATATATATTTATAAAATGTTTAAAAACTGGTATTTCTAGGTCAGGAAAAAAAGGACAAAAATATTTAAGACATCAACAAGTTATATATTCTAATGAAACCCAGTTGATTCCATAATGCACTCTGGGTTGTGATGAAGCAGAAATGTGAAGACACCTTTTTCCCAAGTTGGGTCAATTTTATACTATCAAAGTCTTCTAAACTTTGACTAAGTTTTAACCTGGCTTTTCTCAATGTAGATTCAGGATTGAAGGATTTTTATTTGAATCCCTAAGAAAAAAAGCATCTAATCACAATTGCAATTTTTTTTGGATAAAGAAAGGTACATTAATTTCAATAGATCTGATGTACATATGAATACAAAATTAAAAGTCTACAAGATATTTTTATTTCAACATAAAATATGCTTGTATAAAAATAAATCAGGAAATATAAAAAGAATTACAAACATTTTGCATAGTTTTTTCTCTATATAAAACATTTACCTGGGGCTTAGCACTGGATAATACAACTCTAAAACTACTATAGTTCAACAATTTTCTTGGATACCAAGTAATCAGAAAATAAGAGCCCTTAATTTGGAGGGGAGGGGCAGGAGGGAACACAATTTAATTTCGCATCAGTCTATATTTATTTTTCTGTTGCTCGAATATAAACCAACGATGACAAGAGGAGAAACTCTGGTGGTTTATTTAACAAAATTAAATTCACATTTCTGAGGCCATCATAGTGCATCCAATATCCATCAATCTGGAAAGCTGCAGAATAATGATGTTCCTCTTTGTTAAATAATGTGGCACCTTCCAACAAATATCTGAAAATTAAGATAAATTATAAAGTACATATGGTTAAAATTATTTTAATAGCCTTTTGAATCAGAAAGATTAAATTCACTCATTTCCTAGTGATCAGGAAACTATGTTTTGATTGTCTGCTTTCCAGAAAAGGATGTTCATCTGACTAATTTATGAAGTGTATGTGGTGATGTGGCCAAAAACTTAAAATTTCTAAAATGTATTTTAACAAAGGTAGCAAGAATAATTGACAGTGTGATTACTTTATAAGTATTATCAAAATATTAAAAGAATCAAACAAAACTATCTAGCTCATTGAGTATGTCCTACAAGGAAGATGTACTGAAAGACATGGACAAGAATCAAACAGAATGACAAAGTATAATTTGTGATCTGCATGGTGAGGGGTTAACCGCAACAATAACAGATTTTAATAAATCATAATGAATCAATAAAACTTTCTAAACCAAAGTACTAAAAGGATTATGGATCTCTCAATTTGTATGCCTAAGTTTTCTTTGTTAAAATATGTACCTACTGTATCACTGAACTGGAAAAAAAAAAAAAAAACTACACTTGTAGTAATCTAAAAACTCATTCTGTATGACAAAGGAATTCAGCAATGACTCTTCAACCACAATCCCTTCTTTAGGCCTACTCAAAATCACAAATAAATAGGTAAAATTGAACTGAAATTCCATTTTCAATTCTTTTATAGAACAAAAATAACACCTACTTGTGATCAGATAAATCCAAGTAATATGGTACATATGCCAGATCTTCAGATTTCCAGTGCTGCATATTTAAGACAACAAAAGGTGGTGCTCCATGGCAGAAAACTCGTTGGGAAAATTCTCTTAGCCCACCACAACTAAAATAAAAGAGCAGAAATTATTATTTCACTCAGCACACAATCTTTTCAACACCTCTGGAATTGCTCTGCTGTAGCTTTAATTTTCCAAAGGCCTAATTTTATGTACCAGAGTTGATCTTTTTACTCATATTTGACATACCTTTTTTTCCCCCAACAGTTTCTATTCATGTGCTGAATGCTGAAGTCCCTAAAGTAACTAATAAGAAGACAGCACAATAGAGTAGAAAGAATGCTACTTGCTGTTAGCAAAGGCTTGGGTTAGAACCCCCTACCTCTTTACTTAGTAGCAAGTCACTTAACCTTTCGAGCCTCAGTTTCTCATCCGTAAAAGAGTGATAACACTTGTTGTATTTCTCTGTTACGAAGGTCAAATAATACATCATATGTAGAGTACTTTCGAAACTTTAAAGCACCAAATCAATGGCATTTATTAAAGATGACACCACTGAAACATCACTATTTTATAACTTTTGTTTATTAATTTAGCATCAATCAGTGAGCACTTATTAAGCACATAGTATGTCCCAGGTACTGTGCTCAAGATACAAAGACAAAAGTGAAACGATCCTGCTCTCAAGGAGATTATTAAAGCTTTAGAATTTGGAAATACATTTTCCTCTTACTGGACCGGATGAGTGTATGAAGAATTTCTTGTAGTCTGGATAAATTCTCCTATTATTTGCTTCATTTTACAAATATTGTGTCTATTAATATATGAAAAGCTGTTTTTGCCCAGCAATA
Source organism: Vombatus ursinus (assembly GCF_900497805.2). Taxonomy (NCBI): domain Eukaryota; kingdom Metazoa; phylum Chordata; class Mammalia; order Diprotodontia; family Vombatidae; genus Vombatus; species Vombatus ursinus. The sequence continues at coordinate 30,408,328 of NW_020954723.1, forward strand.
GCTGGTTTTACAAAGTTTTTACTGCATATGAATTAGAAAACTACGAAGTAACCACACATGTAAAATAGTAATTAACTGGAATGCTCTGGACATAACATACTGCTTAATCTTATTTTGTGATTAACCTAAATGAACCAGAAAACTTTTTTTGCTTCAAAGTTAATTAAGTTTTTTTCTAAGATATAAATGTTAATTTTCTTAACACAGTAAAGAGAGTATACCAAATATAATTTAACCCTTTCTTTGATGACTAAAGATCTCACGCTTTCTTATCATTCTGAAATGTAGGAATCCAGATTAATTGAGCATACTGGTTCCAGGATATAGTCAAGAAGCTACTTTTTTTTTAACTAAATCTTTTCTTTCTTTCTTTTTTTTGGTCATTTACCTCTTTTTTCCTAAATCTCGAGTGCAGAAAAAACATCCAGTTAATTGGGGGTCCTCACTGGTTGGGTTTTGCTTAACCAAGGTACCTACTCATCAATGGAGAAAAATGGCATTATGGTCATATTAATTAGCTGTAATTACACTATATACTGGCATCTACTATTACTGTAGCACAGCAAATATGTAACTTAATAGAACATAAATGATAAAATGCATGTGTTTACATGTTTCTCAATAAACAGCACAGTGACAGACTGCCTTTAAACAGCTGACAAAGCACTCACCCTAGCTCTTCACACAGCTCTATCTTGGAACAAAACAATTCATCCACAGCCAATCGGATCAAGTTTCCATGTGGTATTTCTTGGGGAGGACTGGAAAAATTATGAAATATGTGTAATTTTGTGTTTAGAAGCACAAAGCAGTTCTAATTGCAATTTAAGATAATACTGTAACATACAAATAGGATGACTTCAACATTTCTCTAACTTTTCCAGAAACACCATTACTTCAAAATGGTAATCTTGATCCTAAAATGTTGTTACTAAAGGAACTTTAAAATGAATTTTTAAAAGGATTTCAAAGAAACAATTTGGTCTCGTCTAATGTTTACAATTGGTGACTAGGACTCAGGAGACTGTTTCTTCCACTATAGCCATGGTATTGTAGGTAAGTCACTTAACTTGTCTGTACCTGAATTTTTCTTTACCCATAAAAATGGACCATAAATAAATGTATTAGTACATTAATACATTTAGGAGAATTATGCAGACAAAATGAGACTGATAATAGTGTGTTGTAAAAATTAAAAGCACCATGCAGACAGAAAATATTGGCATTTTCTGTTATATATCTAAGTCAGATGTCTTATACAATAATTATAGCCATTGATGTGCAACTATCAATAATATTTCATTAATAGTTTAAAAATACAAAATTTAATAGAGAATAATAACTGCATGAAAGGCTTGTTTACAAAAGAAGAAAGCATTTAACAGTTCAGTGAAAAATATTCTAGAGGAAGGAAACATTTAACTTTTTGGACAAAGAATGTTATCTCAGTTTTTTAGAAGCCTCATAAGGAAGAGATAAAATTAGCTGACCTTCTTTGTATGTAAACCAAAACAATGTATGTGGATGAATAAAGAAAAATATTTTATTCCCACTGAATTAAGAAATATTTAATCAAAGTATGGCTATTACTGGAGCAACTTATAATTCATGCTGTGTTTGGGGAAATGCATCTATAATGAAACTTCTCAAAACTATGGAATATGACTTATTTTTCCAAATGAAAGTATTTTCTGCTTTTCTGGAGTGAGACCCAAGTTTCCTTTCTGGTGTCAGTCATGAAACATCAAGGGCTGGTGTATCTGTCTACATTTGGGCAGCTTTGTGTATCTTTGCTCCTTTTCTCATGACCATGATTTTCTTTTCCTGGTCCTCTTCTAGCTCGTCCTCCCTCTTTCGTTCCTATCTTGTCCTTCTGCCCTTTCTCCTACCTATTCAGCCAGATCCTGGCCCCTCCTCTAACACATTTTCAGCTACTTACTTTATGTTAATTGTTCGCTGCTGATCTTCCTGCACTCGAGTTGGACATCTCCAGTTTGAACAGTAACTCTCCTGAATGGTTGACATGAGGTTTTCCAGATTCTTTGTAAAATTGTCATGTTCATTTCCAAACAAATCAATTATTAACGAAGCTTTGTGAACTTCAGATTTGTACTGCTGTTTTTTCATCTTGTCCCAAATCCAGAGTAGTTTCACAGTTGTAAAACTGTATGAGTCCATTAAATAAAGAAAACAGTCTACAAACTCTCTGCCTAAGTGGAGAGAGAGTTCCCTGGGGAAATTTTCATTTTCGTGAAGAATGACATATAGTAACATCAAGAATCCATCTATAGTGCAGGTATTTTTCAGGTTTATTTCAACATAGAGTGGTGTACAGGACACTGCCTTGCGGCCAGCTTTGATGGTAAAAACCCCTCCCCAGGGAAGGACAGGCCTCCAAAACGAACGGTCTTGGTTATAGTTATTTTTAATTGATGCTTTGATCTCTTCAAACAATGTCTTCATCCTAAAATTTAAAAAACCAATTTATAACAATAGGGTAATAAACCTGAGTTTTAGAACTCTTGAGATTCTAAATATAAAACTACGTAAAGACGCTGGCTAGATTTAGAATGAATCGAAAGTTCTATGACATTTTAAAAATATAAAGTAAGTCAAATGCCTTGTTCCTGCTATTATCTAGTTAATCTGCTTGGCCACGTTTACTTAAGGAATTGACATACTGAAATCCACCTTATAGACTCTATCAAATCTACAAAGACATTGATAACAGCACAGTCGGTAGTAGTACAGGTAGAGTGTTGAAGACTATTTCACCTGTATTATGTTAAAAACATGGAATAACGTATTTTGTTGTAACGGGATTCTACTGTAATTAAAGCTGTATCTATTCAGCTTTAGAAAACAATGTTAGGAATATGCCAGTCATCACTCAATTATTGCAATTACTAGAAGTGAATAATTCAAAAATAATTTCCATGCAGCTCTGGAAAGTATTTTGCATTTAGAGAATTTATAGTTGTGCCAGATGATTCAACAATCCATATTTCTTAAAACAATGCCATGTCTAATGAAAATCTGATTCAGAAAACTTGGATGACAATCTAACTTCACTAGCCTGCTCCCTCCAACCTGAAATGAAGACTATTTTCAGTCAAAAGGAAAAGTCCCATATATACAAAAAGTATTCACAGAAGCACTTTCTGTGGACACTGAGAACTAGAAACAGAGTACACATCAACCAGGAACAGGGCTTAACAAAATGATACATGAACATAACGGAAGACTGCTGCCACTACAAGAAATGAAAAATATTAAGAATTTAGAGAAACCTGAGATTTATATGAATACACTGTGAAATAAACAAAACAAGGAGAAAATTTTATATAATTACCAAGGAAGCAATAATGTAAAGGAAAAACATTCAAAGACTGCAGGGCTCTGATCAATACCCCAACCGTTCACGCTTCTAGAAGGCTGATGGTAAAGAGAACTGATGGTAAGTACCACCACTCACTAGAGAAGTGGTGGACAAGAGGTGTAGGATGAGGCAAACATTGTGAGAAAATTAATGTGATGGTTTGTATTGTTTGATTGCAGTTTCTTGTTATGGGGGAAGGTTCTACGGTGGCAATAGAGGATAGCAAGAAGCGACTAGTTCAGGACCCCAACACCTCACGTGGATTATTGCCAATAGCTTCCTACATGCTTTCATTGCTTCAAGCCTTTCCCCCTTCTCCAGTCCATCCTCTTTTTACCTGCTAAAGTGATTCTCCTAAAGCTGGGCTTCTTAAAACTTTTTTCACTCATGACTGCATCACTAAAGCTTAGGTCGAACTATATCAATCCCTTGTCAATAAATTTCTATTACCTTTAGGATCAAATACAAATCCTCTGTTTAGCATTTTTAGTCCATCACAAACTGGCTTCACTCTACCTTTCCAACCTTATTAACCACTGTCCCCCTTTCACACACTTCTGGTCAGCCAAGCCAGCTAATAACCTCACTGTTGCTCATACACCACATTCCATCTCCCACCACTCTCTCTTTGCACTGGCTGTTCTCTAAGCCTGGAGTACACTCCCTTCTCACCTCTGCCTCTTAAAATCCCTAGCTTCCTTCAAGGGACGATTAAATAGTACCTTCCTCAACCCCCAAGACAGTCTTCTCACCAATATTAACCTTGTATTTGTTTTGTATATGGTTATATGTGTACATGTTCCCCCTATGGAATGGAAGTTCTTCAAGGGACTGTTCCACTTTTGTTTTTGAATCCCCAGCACCTACCAGGTGCCTGCCATGTGGTGGATGCTTAATAAATACCTGCCGATAGACTGATAAGTGACAGTGTAATGTTTTGTTGTTTTTTTGGCCAGGCAGTGACTTGCCCAGGGTCACACAGCTAGTAAGTGTTATGTGTCTGAGGCCGGATTTGAACTCAGGTCCTCCTGAATCCAGAGCCAGTGCTCTATCCAGTGCACCACCTAGCCGCCCCGACAGTATAATGTTTTTAAAAGAATAGTATATCTTTTTGAAAAAGACTATTTTGAAAAGAAACCCAACTGACCTCCCTCCCTCTGGTGCAAACCTTTCCTGAGAGCTGGTGGCAACCAAGTGATAGAATTTAAATATATTTACATGGGGCCTTTAACAAACACCACATCTGTCAAACAGAGCTGGTGACAAAAAACAGAAATGGGACAAGAAAATTTGTTTGGATGAGTCTCTCTTGAGACTATATATGGAAGTAGGGCTCAGGTGAACAACTAAGTAAGAGAGTGGTATCTAAGAACAGGATTTGGATTTCTGGACCATAGCTTAAAACAAAAGAATGAAAGATTCTTGGCCATAGTTAAGTGTCCCTAACAAGCACTGATTAGAAGGTATTTGTCTGAAGTCTAGTCAATTTGATAAGTAGATGGTGAAGACTACCTCTGTATATTATCGTATCAATCAACATACATTCATTCAGTGCTATCATCAGCTACAAAGCCAGAAAGAATCACAAAAGTTCTCTCATTACAGATGAGGAAACAGGCCCAGAGGAATCAAAAGACTTGCCCAAAGTCATATAGCTTCTCTGCTTCCCCAGGTGGAGAACCACAATTTAAATCCAGGTCCCCTGATTCAAAATCCAGTGTTCTTAGAGTTATAATCTAGGAAGAAGACTAGGAGTTGAGGTACCTTTCAGTTCACAGAAGATAAAATCCATGCAAGGAACCAATAGAAACAAACAAAAAATCTGTGGAGTCAAATGTTTACATACCAGTTTACAAACTACAGCTAACAAGGAAGGATCCTAATGTAAACAAAGACAGCAGGTCAAGTGGTTAAGGGAGCTGTCTTCTGAACTAGTAAGACCTGGGTTCACATTCTGCTTCTGACCCATGCTGGCTTGTGTGACCATGGTCAAGCCGCCTACCTTTTCAGTGCTCTGGGCAACTCTACCTCATTTGCCAATTTCCTCTCCTAAGAGTTCCCTCTCCCCAGAAATCACAGGTTTTCCTATCCCTAACTGTAGAGGTGCAAACTTGACTATCTCCACTGAGATTTTGTGATACAAAACTAATGATTGGAAGGCTCTAAAAGGGCAGCCCTTTATTCAAAACAAACAGGACAGATTAAAAAGCTAGGTGGGAAGGGTGGCTGTGTAGCATTGTGTGTGTATGTCTCTGAACTTTAGACAGATGTGTGGGTACTCTAATGAAGCAGATTACAACCCATCCATGCCCTCTCATGTAGTCAGTCAATAAACATTTGTTAAGTGGCCACTACGTGCCGGGCACTGTGCTAAGTGTTGGGAATATGAAAAAGTCAGTCCCTATCCTCAAGGAGCTGACAATCTAACAGGGGAAGACCACATACAAAAAACTGAAAAGGAAGGTACTCTATGTGAGAACATAATGGAGAAGTCCAAAGGACTTCAAGCCTCAGTTAAAATCCAACCTTCTGCCAGAAGCATTTCTGGATCCTCCTGCTGCATTCTTTCTGTTGTTGTTCAGTCGTGTCCCCATTTGGGGTTTTCTTGGCAAAGATAGTGGAATGGTTTGCCATTCCCTTCTCCAGCTCATTTTTATAGATGAGAAAACTGAGGCAAACAGGGTTAAATGACTTGCCCAGGGACACACAGCTAGTGTATATCTCCAAATATTTATGTCTCCATTATATATAACGTACATACACACACATACGTATACATGTGTATCTGCATATACACACACACACATATAAATAAAACATACACATGTATATAAAAAACAAAACTCCTGTTACCAAATATTTGTTGTTATTGTTGTTCAGTCATTTCTGACTCTGTGACTCCATTTGGGCTTTTCTTGGCAAAGATATTGAAGTGGTTTGCTATTTCCTTCTCCAGCTCATTGTACAGATGAGCAAACTAAGACAAAAATGGTTAAGTGACTTGCCCAGGGTCACACAGCTACTAAGTGTCTGAGGCCAGACTGGTACACAGGAAGAGGAGTCTTTTTGACTCTAGCCTCAATACTCTATCCACTGTGCCACCTAGCTACCCCAGTGCCTCTGTAGTTTCCCCCAAATTACCTTGTATATCTTATTTGTACCTAGTTGTTTACATGTTTTCTCCCCCAACAGAATATGAACTCCTTGAGGGCAGAGACTCTTTTTGTTTCTTAATTTACTTTTTTTTTTTTTTGGGTGAGGCAATCGGGGTTAAGTGACTTGCCTAAGGTCACACAGCTAGTAAGTGTCAAGCGTCTGAGGCCAGATTTGAACTCAGGTCCTCCTGATTCCAAGGCCAGAGCTTTATCCACCGCGCCACCTAGCTGCCCCTCTTTTCGCTTTTCTTTGTACTCCAAGTGCTTAGTACAGTGCCTGTCACAACAGCAGGTGCTTAATAAGAGATGGCTTACGGGACAGGAGTGGGCCCAGAGTCAGGAAGACTTGAGTCCATATTCGACCCTAGACACTTACTAGCTGTATTACCCTGGACAAGTCTGCCTCTGCCTCAGTTTCCTCAACTGTCAAATGGGGATAACTGCACCTCCCTCTGAGAGCTGTTGTGAGGATCAAATAATATCTGTAAAGTGCTTAGCACATGCAGGAGGTACTTAATAAATGCTTATTTCCTTCTTTCTTTCTTGACCATGTCCTACACTGCGAGGCTCTGGAGGGTGTCTTGACATTACGTGCACAGTAGAGCACAGGCTGTCCACTGGTTATCCCTCCCCATCTTGGCATATGACCGGCCAACTGGTTTTCCAGTCATTTACCTCTGATATTCTTTACACTTCCACTGTACAATTTTTGGTTACTAATGCACAATGGCCTTTGGAAGACCTTCAATTTGATTTCTTCGGTGGCTTCATCCTAGGACTTACAGTCAAACAGCATCACCAGAAAAAAAAATTGTTGTTTAAAACGAAGGGCACTTTGTCAATGACTGAACAAATTGTGACGCATGAATGTAATGAAATATTATGTAGTTAAGAAATAATGAATATGAAGAACTCAGAGGAACCTGGCCAGACCACATAAAGTGATCTAAAGGGAAGCAAGCAGAACCTTTGAACTCAGGTCCCTTTCTTTTTTATTCTTGGTTACAAGGGATGGCTCACTTGGTAGGGAAAAGATAAGGGATAGATTCAGAAATAAAAGCAATTAAAAACATACTAATGAAGTGTTTTAAAAATTAAAAGAGGGGCTTTTTTTTTAGGGAAAAGTTAGAAAACTCTTAAAGTGCTGCAAAAACTGCCAAAGGCATTCCTGCTTTTTCTCCACATCCACATGCAAAGTTTAACAAAGATGTATCTAACAATGAAGCAACTCTAGGCTATTCATCTGTACATCACATCCCTTGTAGTCATTGTTCCTTTTAAACAACAATTTTTTTTTCTGGTGATGCTGTTTGACTATAAGTCCCAGGATGAAGCTCCAAACCTCCATTTAAGAAGAGAGGCCAGCTTAGACATCTCCTTACTAGTCTGGGATTTCTCTACTTGACTTCTCTACCATGCCCCAGGAAACTCATTACTGAAACAACCTCAACATCCTTCGGGGCAACAGCGGAGAGAGTGTTGGGCCTGTCAGGAAGACTTGTCTTCCTAAGTTCAAATCTGGCCTCAGACACTTACGTATGATCCCAAGCAAGTCACTTAACCCTGTTTGCCTCAGTTTCCTCATCTGTAAAATATGCTAGAAAAGGAAATGGCAAGCCACTCCAATATCTTTGCCAAGAAAAACCCAAAGGGGGTCACGAAGAGTGATACTTGACAGAACAAAAAAACAAAACAAAAAACCCTTTTGCCAACAGGAACTAAAGGAAATACCATTATTTTTCAAAAAGTCTTTCTTTTTTGAATTTGTATCCCTGGCACATAATAGGTGCTTAATAAATGTGTATTGACCACTGAATAGTCAACAGCTTGAACAGAAAGAGGAAATTTTTGATAAGCTCCAGAAACAAATTACAGGCATAACACAAAGGAATGATGGGGAGGGACTTCACATTTCTGGAATTCTGTTAAAGGTTTCTGGCTCAAACAGAATGGTTAATTTTTTTTTCTTTTTTTTTTGAGGGGGAATGTGGATATTTTATTTTTTTTCAAAATAATTAATTAATTTTTAGTTGTCAACATTCATTTCCACAAGATTTTGAGTTTCAAATTTTCTCGCCACCTCTCCCCTCCCCCCACCCAAAGATGGCAAGCATTCTGAATACTCTTTCCCCTAATCTGCTCCCCCCTCCTATCACCCTCTCCTTCTCTTACTGCCTTCCCCTTCTATTTTCCTATAGGGCAGAATAGATTTCTGTGCCCCACTGCCTGTTATCTTACTTCCCAGCTGCATGTAAAAACAATTTTCTTCAATGAGCTTTTGGACTTCCCTTTCCATTTGGCCAATTCTGCTTTTTAAGGCATTCTTCTCCTCATTGGCTTTCTGGACCTCTTTTGTCATTTGGTCAGTCTATTTTATTTGTTAAGGTGTCATTTTCTTCAGTATCGTTTTGGGTCTCCTTTAGCAAGCTGTTGATTTGTTTTTTATGATTTTCTTGCATCACTCTCATTTCTCTATTCAGTTTTTCCTCTACTTCTCTTACTTGCTTCTCAAAATCCCTTTTGAGCTCCTCCATGGCCTGGGACTGATGCAAATTTTTCTTGGAGGTTTTGGATGTAGGAGCTTTAACTCTGTTGCCTTCTTTTGGTTTATGTTTTGATCTTTGTTGTCACCAAAGTAAGATTCTATGGTCTGACTTTTTCTGTGCTGTCTGCTCATGATCCCATCCAATTACTTGACTTTTAAACTCTTTGTTAAGATAGGGGGTCTGCTTGCAGTGTGGAGAATATACTGTCTCAAGCTTCGGGGGTTTTGTGCAGCTGTTTTCAGAGATACTTCTAGGGACCTGTAAATCTTCAGTTCTTCCAAGATGGTATCATCAAAATTGAGGTGTTTACTCCTTTCCTGGCCTGTGCTGTCATCTATGAGTGATCACAAGCACTCCTTTCTGCCTTGGAACTGTGAGGAGGATTCACTCTCTACTGCCACCATAAGTTCTACCACTCCAGTGCTCTTCCTTGCCCCAGAAATGCCACCTAGAACTGTGACGCAGATCTAAGCATAGGTAAAAGCAAGAGAATCCTGCCTCAGCATCAGCAAAGAGATCCCTGTAATCCCCCTCTGATCAGCCACTCGATCCCCCCTCCATCTGTGGGCTGAGAGTTCTGGAACAGTCACTGCCCCGGGGCTATGTCAGGACTAGGGCCAAATCCAGCTCCTCTCTCACACAGGTCCGACAGACCTTTCCTACTGACCTTCTAAGCTGTCTTTTGCGTTTGTGAGTTGAGAAGTCTGGAAACCACCACAGCTGTCTGTGATTCAGTCCCCTGAGGCCTGCTCCATGTTTGCTGAAGCTAAGTCTTTGTGGGCACTGCCCACACTGAACCATGCTCCTCCCCCAGCCTGGCTGTCTTCACCTGGAAAGTTGTTTCACTCTGTCTATTTGTGGGTTCCGCTGCTCCAGAATGTGTTTAGAGCCATTTTTTACAGTATTTGGAGGGGTTTGAGGGAGAGTTCAAACAAGTCACTGCTTCTACTCTGCCATCTTGGTTCCGCCCCAAGAAGCTCTAATTTTTTCTTACAGGACAAAACGAATATAGTTAAGAGGGAATGTACTTGAGAGAGACAGTGAGGGAGTACTTCTCACTGGCCTTGAGAAGTCCACATCACCTAACCCATGTGAACTACATCTTAGGTGGTACCTTAAAACTATCTGCCAGAACCACACTCTTGAAGAGATACTGAAGAAGTGAAAAACTGCAGAATGTCTCCATCTTCAAAAAAGGAAGTGAATAAGGTCTACAAACAAGAGGTTAGTGAGCTTGACTTTAGTTCCTGGTAAAAATCTAAAATGTGGTGATTAGTGCACACCCAGAAAAGGGAATGGTGTTCACAAATGGTTGGCATGGCTTCATCAAGAACAGATCATGCCATAATAACTGCTGAGAAATCCATCAAGCAATTTGAAAGAAACTAGGGTCAGACCAACATTTTACACCAAATACAACAAAATGCTCCAAATGCACATGCAAACTGCAATTTAAGAGAGACTAGGATCAAGTATTTTTCACAATTTTGGCTAAGGAGAGAATTCTTGACCAAACAAAGGCTAGAAGAGAGCATGAAAGACAAAGCAGACAATCTTGATTATGTAAAAAAAATAATAAAAAATTAACTTTCGTACAAATAAAAAGTTGTAAGATAGAAAATATATACATCAAATACCACTGTTAAAAGCTCATATTAAAGATTTATAATGGAGACATTAATATTCGGAAAGATACATTAGCTGTGTGACCCAGGGTTACCTATTTGCCTCAGTTTTCTCATCCGTAAAAATGAGCTAGAGAAGGAAATGGCAAACCACTTTGTTATCTTTGCAAAGAAAATCCCAAATAGGGTTATGACAGTCAGACATGACTGAACAACAATATAACAGACACATATGGACGAGGTGACTTGTACTTATCAAGGTCAATAAGGAGCACTCCCTCTTCTCAAGTCCATTCCCTATTAGCTATATTTGTTTTTTCCTTTTAAGAAATGATTAGTGAAGTGAGAACCAGGAGAACATTGTACACAGTAACAGAAATACTGTACAATGATCAACTGTGAAGGACTTAGCTACTCTCAGCAATACAAAGATTCAAGACAATCCTGAAGGTCTTTGAAAAATGCTATCTGCCTCCAGAGAAATAACTGATAGAGTCTGAATACAGATTAAAGCACAGTATTTTTTACTTTATTTTTTTGTCTGTGTCTTCTTTCACAACATGACTAATACAGAAATGTATTTTGCATGACTGCACATGTATAACCTATATCAAACTGCGTGCTATCTCAGGGAGGAGACAGAAGAGGGAGAGAATGTCAAAATTTTAAAATATGAATGTTAAAAATTGTTTTTACATGTCATTTAAAAAAAATAAAATATTAGAAACTGGAAAAAAAAGTGATTAGCCCAGAGGCCTCCAGACACGAATATTTAACACCAAGAGCCATTCCTCAGTAGGTAAGTATTCAAAGGATGTAGAAAAAAAATTTCAAAATTTTGAAAACATGCTTCAAAACATTAATAATAACAAATTCAGATTAAAATAATTCTGAGGTTTCACCTCATGCTGTAAAATCAGTAATGTTGACAAACAACAAAAATCATCCATTTTGGCAGGGAAGGTAGAGCAATGATTTAGTCCAACCTTTCAGGATATCAATTTGGAATTACACAAAAAAGTGATTAAATTATCAATACCCTCTGAACAGGTAACCCCATTATTGAGCATATAACCTGAGGAAGTGACAGACAAAAACAAAGGTCTAGTAGAAACCAAAATATCCACATTAGCACTTTTTGTGATAGCAAGGAAATTGAGCCAATGTGAGTGCCTATATATTGGGAACAGCTGAAAAAAAAAACCCAAAAACTATAGTACATGAACAACATAAAATAAAATGACAGATCAGGAACTCAAAGAAAGCTGGAAAGATGCACAGCAAAATAAGGACATCCAAAAGAACTATACAGTGACTACAAAAACGTCAGTGAAAGTATTACTAAAAGGAAGCCTAACTTTTGGGCAAATAAAAAACCAATAATAACACCAGAGAAGAGACAGTCACAGTAGAGAGGAGCAATCTTCTAAAACAGAATATGTATGCCTTGTCAAATGCAGTAACTAATCACTTTGTCGAATATTTTTGCTCAATTGTTTTTCACCGTTACAAGATAGGTTCCAATATGAAGGAGAGGGAGAGTTGATGTCTTCCGCATAAAAAAACGATTGTGACAAAAGAAATCAATAAAATGTACATTTTAAAGATAATGGTAATGCCATAGCCTGGTGGAGAGAGAGCTAGCCTTGGAGCCAGAAGGGACTTAGGTTTAAGTACCCCCCTCTGATACATATATGGATGTGTGAACCTGAGTAAATATTAATCTTTCTGTGCTCAAGGCAACTCTCTCATCTGGTACATGGAAGAGAAGGTGCTGACCTGCCTTGTAGAGAAGTTCCTCACTGGGACAGACCTAAACAATAAGATAACAGATCTAGTCCCTGTTCCCTAGCCAAGCTGCCTGAACCTTATGTCCTTTTTCACCAGGGTGAAAAAAAAAAACCAAACCATTAGATCAGACTATCACCAGAGGTGTCAAACTCAGGGAGGCAAAACTTCCCAACTCCAGTGCACAGGAACGAGATTAAATGTAATTGGGAAATGTTTAACAAAATAAAGATACAACATAACGTTAATCTGTGGTTTCTAAGGCAATATGTAGCTCCCAGGAATTCTTTTTTTGTTAGACCTGAACCCAGGTCCTTCTTGGTTCGGCAGCTAGTTCTCTGTCCACTAAGCCATGCTTACTTAATTCTGGGAATCACAGTAAAGCAAAGACACTGACCATTGAAAAGACTAGGGAGAGAGGGGTGAAGGAGAAACAGAAAGGTAAAGGGCTCTGAGCTGATGTCAGGAAGATTACTTGAAGGAACTAAGAACATGGAGTCTCCCCACTGAGAGCTTAACAATCAGCTAATCTGCATTTTTAACATTTTTTCTATCATACTCTTAAATCAACAGAATAGTTAAACCAAGTCCTTATTTGTAGTTTGCCCATTTCTAAGGTGTAAATGCTCACACTGAAAATTTAACGATGGACTCCACAGGGTGGAGCTGATTCCAGTACGCCACAAGTAGGGAGGAACTATTTTAAGGGCTGTCAAGGGGAAGAGGGATCATATATGTTCTGCCTGGTCACAGAAGGTGGAACCCAGAGCAATGGGTGGATGATGGTAAGAGGCAACACTGGCTCGATGAAAGAAAACTTCCTCTGCAAAACTTCCTGACACATTATCTCAAAGGGGAATGGGCTGCAGTGGCAGGAGGTCTTTATGCAAGACAGCCACTTGTCAGTGTATTGTAAGGACTTCTTTTTCAGGTATGGTTCGGATTAGTTAGCAACTAGAATTTTTTCCAACTCAAATTCGATTGGTCCTTCCTTCTGGCTAAAATAATCAGGGATTGTCATCTTCATTCCTTAATGACAGAGTATATGACAAATTAGAATTTCCTTAAAATAAGCAATCATGTATTTTGTGAGTTTTTACAAAGTGTAAACCCCCAGTACTGTTAGAACCTCTAATTAAATAATATGTGCTCCGAAGATATGTCTTTTGTGTGTTTTAGTAAAATAAATAGGTTTAACGTTATTAGACAACTTTGACCAAGCATGACAATTCAGTACCAGTATTTGACTTGGAGCACGACATTTCAGACTTTTTAAATATTCAAGATTTTATACTTAAACAGCAAAGTATATGCTTCTTTCAGTCAATATTTTCAGCCTTAGTATTAGTCAAACAGCATCCAATCACTTAAGAATAAGTGGGTGTGGCAAGTCTAGAGCCTGCTACGACCCAATATTACTGAGCAACAAGTTTTTTAAAAAATCAAGTGTCCACATAGTTTAAGATTGAGAATAACGTCTATCTTATAACTTTTATCTGTGTTACATTTTAAAGGATTTAGAACGTGTACTTCAAACGACTAGCCTAAGATTCCTTAATACTGTATTGGGAAAGCATTAGGAAACTCCTGACTTTTTATCTTTTCCCCTTCTGAGTAGCATCGCCTACTCACAGCCTCATGAAGAAAAAAAAACAACAGAACGATAAAGCAATAGTTATGTTATTGCCAAGTTAAATTGATCATTTTTGTATATGAAAGAAAGCAAAACTCTTTTAGTTTGTCTCTGAAAGGGGAAGCATTTACTTAAATCGAGGAATGCTATCAAGTCAGGGCCTTAATCAATCTTAGCATTTAAGCTTCACTCTAACTTATTACCAAGAAAGTGTAACAAAGCCGGTAAAAACAAGGAAGGCTGGACGCAAAGAGGGTTTTTTCGCCACAAAACCGAGACAAATGCTCTTGGGCTGCGTGCACGTAGGGGGGTGCATAAGAAATGTGGCCTCTGCCCGGCCGGCCACCGCGTGGGGGGCGCTCCTGGCCAGAGAGCCCCCTCCCCTCGCGCTCCCCACCCCCCGGGGTAACTCACGATCCTCTCCCGGCCGGTCCCCCCCCCGGAGCCCCTCCTACCCAAAGGCATCAGGCGCCGGATGGAGGAGGGCTCCGCCAGGCCTCCTGCTGCTCCCGATCCCCAAACCCCGAGTCCCGGCCCCGGCAGCGGCGCCGCACCCCAGAGCAGGGCGTGTCTTCTCCCCAGAAATGGCTTCTGGCTTTCGGAATTACTGCAAGGCAGCGGGGAGGACACCACCTACCTCCTCCCCGCCCCCCGTGCCCACCCAGCCTCCCCGCCCCAAGTCCATCCGGGGCTCGAAATCGGCGTCCCCGCCCCCCGCCCCAGGGGTGCCCCACTCCCCAAGCCGCGGCCGGGGGGGGGGTTAGGGAGGGGGAGGAAAATGGGGGGGAGAGTGCGGGAAGGGAGGGACGGTGGAACAGAACGCGGCCCCGGAAAGGGGGCGCCCGGTACGAAGAGGGAGGCAGGGGTGCAGGGGAGGGCTCCCCGCCGCGGAACGCCTCCGCCTACCTCCTCCGGGAGCAGAAACCGCCGGTGCCGCCCCCGCCGCCGCCGCCGCTTGCGCATGGAGATCCCTGGCCGCCGCCGCCCCCGCCGCCTCCGCCGGCTCCTCATCGACTAACCCCACCGGCTGCCGCGGCCTCCCTGCTGCGCCGCTACGACCTCCATGGCAGCCTGGGCGGCGGCCGCTCCGGCAGCCTCGGCGGCGCCAGCCCTGGCCAGAGGAGCCATTGAGCCGTGGCCTCGGAGCACGTCCCTTGTTATTACGGAGGGGGGATTCGGCCTGAGCACCCCCGCCCCCCGCCCTCCGCTCTCCGCCCTCCGCCCCTAGGGCGGGGCTGTTGCGCAAGCGCCGAGATGACGTCACCGCCCGGCCGGGCCTGGGCCAGGTCCCGCATGTCCCGTGGGAAAAGGCTTTTCGGGATCTGTCCAGGGGATCCTAAGGGCCAGGCCGAAGGGGTGGAGCTATGGAGACGGAAAGGGACAGGCCGACGGAGAGTGGGTGGGTCCCCCGGAGCGGGGGCGGGGTTTTGTGCAGAGGGTGGGGTTTGGAGGATTTTGTAGTTGCATTTGGAAATAAAACCTCACTTTCAGTCTCCTGGATGTCTTTATCAGTAACCTCCAGAGGTGCCACCTTACTAATGCAACGGAATTGGGACGGCCCCAACTTCTGGATTAAAGTGATTTTTTTTAAATAAGGGAAAAAAAGGATCAGGAACTGTAGTGTTATAGGTGTGAGGAACTTCCAGCGTGGAAATTCCCTCCAACAATGAAGATCTGCAAATAGTCTGTAACTTATATTCATACTTGCCTGGGGCACACTCATAGGTTAAGTGACTTAACTATATAATAGGACAAGAACCCAAGATTCCTGAGTTTTCCCAGTTTCCTTGGCCAGCTCTTTACCATTGCTGACTCTCTAAAGTGATCTATTTCCTGGCAGCTAGTGGCACAGAGCCAGGAAGACCTGAGTTCAAATCCAGCCTCAGACATTTGCTAGCTATGTGACTGAGTAAATCTGTTTAACCTCTGATAATAATGATGTAATTTAGGTTCTATTTGGTTTTAATCAAGATTTTTAAAAAGTTTTTGTTAAAAGTTGTGATGCTGAGGCAGTGTTCTGCCTGCCACAGTAAGGTTGAAAATGTAAGAAAATCATCTGCGTTTACTTAGTTTGAGGAATTGGAAGTCTAAATCCAGAAGTAGGTATGACATAAAGTTTTGTATTATCAGGTAGTACCCACTTTTATATTCAGGGTATCACCAGAAACTAGCTTAGTGCGTGAAATTACTGCCTACATATGTAGTTGTGAGGGTTGAGCCCAGGAAGAATGAGGAAGCCCCTCCAGTATCTCCTCAATGAGGTATAAAATATTTTTTAAATGTTAACCCCTTAGCAAGTTAGAAACATCTTGTTCTTAGGGGTTTATTGCTGTTCCTACAACAGTAATGCTGCCTGAGAGTTGATTGACAGATAGTTCATACACATGAGCTATATATCCACAGTTTTGATCTTTTTTGGTGAGGCAATTGGGGTTAAGTAACTTGCCTAGAGTCACGCAGCTAGTGAGTGTTATGTGTCTGAGGCCGGATTAGAACTCAGGTCCTCCTGACTCCAGGGCTAGTGCTCTATCCACTGAGCCACCTAGCTGCACCCCAGTTTTGATCTTTTAAAAGCAGATTATGCAGGTGGACTCAAGAAGTAAAGAGTTAAGGACATAGAAACAAAAGGAGAGTGCCAACCCCCCCCCCCGGCCGCAGCTTGGGGAGTGGGGCACCCCTGGGGCGGGGGGCGAGGACGCCGATTCGGAGCCCCCGATGGACTTGGGGCGGGGAGGCTGGGTGGGCACGGGGGGCGGGGAGGAGGTAGGTGGTGTCCTCCCCGCTGCCCTGCAGTAATTCCGAAAGCCAGAAGCCATTTCTGGGGAGAAGACACTCCCTGCTCTGGGGTGCGGCGCCGCTGCCGGGGCCGGTACTGACCAAGATTCGGCGCCTTGAAGTACCTTCGCATCCATGAATTCCCTACAGGAAACCATGTGAATTGAAGAACTGCATCTAGTTGAAGACCAAACCCCAGAGATTTTTGACCAAAGTAATTCCTGGATCAGTGGAGGATAACTTCAAGTTCTAAGGCCACGTAGAAGGCAGAGCAAAGAAGCAACAAGGGTCAAAACCGTGATGTAGAGGGTCAAAGGATCATTGATTTAGAACTGGAAGGCTCTTTAGTAACCATCAAGTGCAATCTTCTCATTTTTCCAATGAGGATAATGAAACCTGGAAAGGTTAAATGATTTGCCCCAACTCATAAAGGTAGTAAGTGGTAAAGCTGAGATTTGAACCTAGATTTGAATCCAAATCGAGTATTCTTTCCATAGCACCAGATTACCTTCCTAAACAAAAATCTTCAAATATAAGTAACAGGGGTTGCAACTTACACTGTTTTGCTTTTCAGAAGATACCAGGGGTGGAGAACCTGCAGCCTCGAGGCCACATGTGGCCCTCTGGGTCCTCGGGTGCAGCCCTTTGACTGACTCCAAACTTCACAGAATAAATCTCCTTAATAAAAGAATTTGTTCTGTAAAACTTGGACTCAATCAAAAGGCTGCACCCAAGGACATAGAAGGCCATGTGTGGCCTTGAGGCCACAGGTTCCCCCATCTCTGTTTATTCCCTCTTATGATTTCTAATGAATGTAGAATAATCTTGGATAATTTGAATTTCCTTTCCTTCATATCTGAAGGTCTTTTTTTTTGGCCACTTGAAAATTTTATTTTTTATCATTAAAAATATTAGGCCAGGTGACTGCTGGGGGTGAGGTGCTAAAAGGCCCTCTTACTCTTCATCCCCCCCATCACTATGGGGTTCAGCTGAGGAGACACCCTTGGGGCTTTAAATGTTTTCCTATGCCTCCATGCCCACCACCATACCCAACATTGAAATCCTAACCTAGTTGCCTAGAAAGTCCATCATGTAATCACAAGGTGTTAACCAGGTGTTTAATTTCAAAATTTTGGCCATTTCCAATGATACCTTTATAAGGTATGAAGACATTTCTGACTGAGTCAAGAAGATAACAATTCCATTGGCTGGGCAAACAAATTAGTCATACCTCTATATGCGTTAAATAGCAAAACGCTCAACTAATATCAGCAATTCTACAGTAGGAAAAAGTCAAAACTTAAAGCAAGTGTAGAATGAGACCTCTCCATGAGGGCTAGTGGGATTTCTCCTCTCTCACACATTAGCCATATAGTTTTGAGGGAAGCTATTCGATCAATTATAGAAATACTCATTGAGAAGATTATGGAAATATGCTAGGACAGAAGATGCCATAGAAAGAAAAAAAAATCGACTTTAGAATCCCCCATGCAATCCAGGAATTGATAGAGGGACTCCCTGAGGCCTGCAGAGGTCCTGAGATAGACAAGTACTAGGATTTCCTGAAACCATGGCTGGCTACCTGAGCAACCTTAGGGGACTGGGTGATCAGGGTCCAGGGGAACACTGTGAGAAACAGAGGTTGAGGTTAGTGCAGTCCCAAGAAGGCCTGAATGTAGCCCTAGCCTAGCAGAGAGAATAGTCTCAGGAGTTCTGTACAAGATCCAGAGGGGCAACAATGACCCCAGTCAATATGTAGGAAAAAGGCTGTAGGTGGAATCCAGCCCTGGTGGGAAGCCAGCACGGAGTACTCACTGAGCGTATCCCACAGGAGAAAAACTCCAGGTGGCACCATCAGGGGAGAGGTTTTGGAGCCCTATGGCAGTAGGAAGCTCCCAGGCAGGTCCTTAGAATCCCCTGAAAGAAAAGCCTAGTCTGGCCTAAGCAGGTTCTGCCCATATCATTCAGTTGTGGAATCTGACCTAAGCATAGGTCTCACAGCAAGAGCAAACAAAGGAAAATAGAGACCATACCTTGGTGTGAGAGATGCCTAGGGAGTAAACCCCAAAGATCATAGTGACTCTATTATAAATCCAAGTGAAATCACAGAGAAAAAATGCCCTAGCCACAGGGATCACAGGAGTATCTGGAGGAAATGAGATGATGCATAGAATGGAAACCTAGGGAGGAAAAGAATGACAAGGACATTTAACACTTTATAATAGACAGATGATGGAAAACTTCACTCAAGAACTGGATGCCCTAAAAATGAGAATGGACCAGAAAGACAATAACTCAGGATTATAATAAAAATAATTTCAAACCATTGAAGAAAAGAAAAGAAATATATTACTTAAAAAGTGATATGTTAAACAAGTCAATAACCAGGAATATAATAAGAATCATTTTAAAACATTGAAGAAAATAAAAGAAATGTATTATTAAAAAAAAAAAACAAGTGATATGTAAAACAAGTCAAGGAGAGATGATCTCAAGAATTATCAGACTCTGAAAATTATGCTCAGAAACAAAAATTTGGATGCCATATTTATGGAATAAATGAAATAAATAAATGAAAGTCGCCCAGGACTCTGAAAGGACAAAGTGAAAATAAAAAGAATCCACTGACCACCTCCAGAAGAAGATAAAAAAAACCTAAAATGGAAACTCCAAGGAACATCATACCCAAAACTCCAGAGCTTTAGGTCAAAGAAAAAAAACCGGCTAAAAAGATGTTCAAATACTAAGCAACCACAATTAAGATTACACAAGACTTAGCATCTGGTACTTGAAGGAGAAGAGAGCTTAGCATATGCTATTACAGAAGGCAAGAGATAAAGTTTTATAATCAAGGATAACCAGTCAGCAAAACTAAGCATAATCCTAGTAGGGAGAAAAGGGATCTTTAATGGAATAGAGGATTTTCAAGCATTCTTGATGAAAATAAAAGAACTATGTAGGTATTTGGAAATGGAAATTCAAGAGTCGAGAGAAGCATATAAAAGTACCCATATTTGTATAAGCAAAGGAGTCTATGTGGGGATGAATTGTTTACATATAAATAGGGAGATAAGAGAAGTCTTCTCAGAACTCTGATATCTCTGAGGGTCGTAGGATGATGGTTTATGGTTGTGTTTTAATGGTCTTAGAAGAAGACAAAAGTAGAGATAGGGGACTATACTGGGAAGAAAAGAAGGTAAGGAAATCACTACTGCATAATAGAGGTGCATGACATGAAGCATATGTAACTGGAGTAAGGGGTGGGGGAAATGAACATCCTGTGAACTTCACTTTTATCTGAATTACATAAAGGAAGACTTAATACGATTGTAGACACACACACACATAGATGTATCTTTATAGAAATACATTAAACTTAGAAAGGAAATAGAAGAGAATAAAAATATGGGAAGGATAGAGAGGGGTCTAACAGGGAGTATAGGAAGTACATAAAAGCAAAACAATTTCATATGTTGGAGAGAGGAATGTGAGGGGAGGTTTAAAAGGAAAGAAGGAAAATAAAAACCTGGGATCAAAGCTGGGGTAAGAAAAAACTGCAGTAGAGAAAAACCAAGCTGTTTCACTTGTAAGATAACAAGTGTCTGACAAATCTCTCTACCATTTTTTTTTTTTGTAAAGAGGGAGTGGAAGTAAAGAGAAGAAAAAGTACAAGAAGACATGATGAAGAGAAATACACAATTAATAATTATAACTGAATGGGATCAATTAATAAAATGGAAAAGATGGGTTAGAAAGCTAAATCTTACATACTGTGCACATATATACTTGAAACACAAAGATTCATATATGGTTAAAATAAGAGATTGGAACAAAATCTTCATTATGCTTCAGCTAAACTCACAAAAACAGAGGTAGTAATTCAGTAAGATAAGCAGAGAAATTATATTATACTAAAAGGTGTTATAAATAATCAATATTAATAATATATATACACATAATAACATAGCATCTAAATACTTGGGGGGGGGAATCTAACTGGAGAAGAAACAGATTAAAAAAAAACTAAAGTGATGGGACATTTTAATGTACCCCTTTCAGATCTAGACAAATTAACCAAAAGATAAAGAAGAAAGAAGTTAAGGACCTGAATAGCATTTTAGAAAAATTAGAGACAATAGGTCTCTGGCAGTAATTGAATGGAATATAAAGGACTTTACATATCTTTCAGTTATAAATGACAATTTTACAGGAACTGACTATTGCGAAATAAAAACCTAACTAAAATGTGAAGAAAAGAAAAAAAATACTAAATAGATCATTTACTTATCACAATGTAAGAAATATACTTAATAAAGATATTTTAAAGAAGTAACAAAAAATAATTGGAAACTTAAAAAAATTCTAAAGAACTGGTGGGTCAAAGGACAAAGTATAGAAGCAATAGAATGTTTCATCAGGGAAAATTACAATGATGAAACAGAATTCAGATAAAGGGATTCTAAGTTTCAGCTAAAAGTTATTTTGAATAAAAAAATTTACATAAACATATACATTCATATGTTTTCATCAACAAAGGAAAGGGTAAATCAATTGGGCATACAATTCTTTTTTGGGGGGAGTGGGTGAGGCAATCAGGGTTAAGTGACTTGCCCAGGGTCGAACAGACAGTAAGTGTCAAGTGTCTGAGACCAGGGCAGACAATTCTTAGAAAAAGAACAAAAACAAATAAAAAATTCCCAATTAAATAACAAAATAAAAATTCTGAAAATTAAGAGACTGATAAAGTTAAATGCAAAAAGATCATTGAATTGATAAATAAAACTAAAGGAAAAAACATAAAATAGCTAACAATTTTTTCTCTTATTTTTTCTCAATTACATGTAAAAAAAATTAACATTCATCTTTTGAAATTTGAAATACCAAATTATCTCTCTTCTTCCATTCCTTCCCCTCTCCTTAAGAAGTCAAGCATTTTTTTTTTTTTTTTTGGCTAGGCAATGGGGTTAAGTGACTTACCCAGGGTCACACAGCTAGTAAGTGTTATGTGTCCGAGACCGGATTTGAACTCAGGTCCTCCTGACTCCGGGGCTGATAATCTATCTACTGTACCACCTAGCTGCCCTGAAGGCAAGCAATTTAATATTGATTATACATGTGCAGTTATACAAAACACATTTCCATATAATCCATGTTGCAAAAGAAAACACAGACCAAACCCCTCCCCTCCAAGAAAAATAAAGTTTAAAAAAAGTATGCTTCAATCTGCTTTCATATTCCATCAGTTCTTTCTCTAGAGGTGGATAACATTTTTCATCATAAGTCCTTAGGAATTATCTTGGATCATTGTACTGTTCAAAATAACTAAGCCATTGGGGCAGCTAGGTGTCACAGTGGAAAGAGCACTAGCCTTGAAGTCAGGAGGACCTGAGTTCAAATTTGACCTCAGACCAAACACTTGACACTTACTCACTGTGTGACCCTGGGCAAGTCACTTAACCTCAATTGCCTAAAAAAAAAAAACAAAACAAAAAACTAAGCCATTCAGTTTATATACAACATTGCTGTGACTGTGTATAGTGTTGCCCTGGTTCTGCTCACTTCACTTTGCTCAGATCATATAAGTCTTCCCAGGTTTTTCTGAAACCATTCTGCTTATCACTTCTTATTCCACTGTAGTATTCTATCATAATAATATGCCACATTTTGTTCAGCCATTCCCCAAATGATGGGCATCCCCTCAATTTCCAACTCTTTGCCTTCCATAAAAAGAGTTGCTATAAATATTTTTGTACATAAGGTCCTTTTCCTTTTTCTTTGTCATTTTGGGGTACAGACCTACTAGTGGTATTGCTGAATAAAAAGGCATGTACAGTTTAATAGCCCTTTGGGCATATTTCCAAATTGTTCTCCAGAATGGTTGGATCAGTTCACAACTCCACCAAAAATGCATCTCCATTTTTCCACATTTCCTCCAACATTTGTCATTTCCCTTTTCTGTCACATTAGCCAATCTGATAGGTTTGAGGCGGTGCCTCTGAGTTGTTTTAATTTGAATTTCTCTAATCAACAGTGAGTTAGAGCATTTTTTTCATATGACTATGTATAACTTTGATTTCTTCTGAAAACTGTCTGTTAATATTCTTCGACCATTTATCAATTAGGACATGATTTGTATGCTCATAGATTGGACTCAGTTTTCTATATATTTGAGCAATGAGGCCTTTATCAGAGAAACTTGCTGTAATCCCCCCTTCCCAGTTTGCTACTTTTCTTCTAATCTTAGCTGCATTGTGTTTGTTTGTGCAAAAAATTTTAATTTGATGTAACCAAAATTATCTGTTTTATTTCCTGTAATGAACTTGATCTTCTGTTTGGTCATAAATTCTTCCCTTCTCCATAGATCTGACAAGTAAACTAGTCCATGTTCCCCTATTTTCTTATGCTATCATGCTTATGGTCTGTAAATCATGTACCCATTTTGACCTTATCTTGGTATAAAACATGCAGTGTTGGTCTATAACTAATTTCTGCCAGACTGTTTTCCAGTTTTCCCAGCAGTTTTTGTCAAATAGTGAGTTCTTGTCCCAAAAGTTTGGGTCTTTGGGTTTATCAAACACTACTGTGGTCATTTGCTATTGTGTATTGTGTACCTAATCTATTCCACTAGTCCAGCACTCTCTTTCTGAGCCAATACCATTTTTTTTTTTAATGATTACTGCTTTGTCATGCAGTTTGAGATCTGGCGGTGGTAGGCCACCTTCTTTCACAGTTTTTTTTTTTCCCCACTGATTCTGTTGATATTCTTGATCTTTTCTTCTTCCAGATGAATTTTGTTATTATTTTTACTAGTGCTATAATTTTTTTTGGTAGCTTGATTGATATGGCACTGAAGTAAATTAATTTAAGTAGAATTGTCATTTTTATTATATTGGCTCTGCCAATCTATGAGCAATTAATATTCCTCCAATTATTTAGATCTTATTGATGGTTTTAGATAGCTACTACTTGTTGTTTTAAGGAAAATACCATTTATTCCTATGCTTTCTAATGTTTTCTTAAAAATAGAAATGTGTTGCATTTTGTCAAAAGCTCTTTTTGCATCTATTTAGATAATCACATATTTTTTGTTGTTCTTGTTGTTGGTATGGTCAATTATGCTGATAATTTTCCTTATATTGAACCAGCCCTGCATTTCTGGCATAAATCCCACCTCGTCATAGTGTATGATCTTTGGGATGTGTTGCTGTAATCTCCTTGTTACTATTTTATTGAAAAATTTTGCATCAATATTCATCAGAGAAATTGGTCTATATTTTTCTTTCTCTGTTTTTGCTCTTCCTGGTTTAGGTATCAGTACCATATTTGTTTCATAAAAAGAATTTGAGAGGACTCCTTTGCCTCTTTTTTCCAAATAGCTTATATTTTATTGGAATTAGTGGTTTTTTAAATGTTTGGTGGAATTCGTTTGTGAATTCATCTGACCCTGGGGATTTTATCTTAGGGAGCTCATTTATGGCTTATTCAATTTCTTTTTCTAAGATAAATTTACTTAAGTATTCTATTTTTTCTTCTATTAATCTGAGCAATTTGTATTTTTGTAAATATTCATCCATTTCACTTAGGTTGTCAAATTTATTGGCATGTAATTGGGGAAAACAGCTCCTAAAATTACTTTAATTTCTTCTTTGGTTGTAAATTAACTCTTTTTCTTTTTAATACTGGTAATTTTGTTTTCCTCATTCTTTTTTAAAAATCAAACTAACCAATGTTTTATCTATTTCATTGATTTCTCCAGAAAACTATTTCTTAGTTTTATTGAAATGGTTTTCTTACTTTCAATTTAAATAATCTCTCTTTCAGTTTTCAGGATTTCCTATTTGATGTTTAAATTGGGGAGTTTTAATTCATTCATTTTCTAAGTGGTTTTTTTTAGCTGCATGCCCAGTTTTTTGATCTACTCCTTATTTTATTGATGTAAGCATTTAGAGATATAATTTTTTTCTCTAAGTACTGCTTTGCCTGCATCCCATAAATTTTGGTGTGTTGTGTCTTTGTTGTCATTCTCTTTAATAAATTATTGATTGTTTCTGTGATTTGTTCTTTGACCCAGTCATTCTTTAGGATTAGATTATTTTGTTTCCAATTAATTTTTAATCTGTGTTTCCACAACACTTTACTGAGTGTAATTTTCATTACAAGATGGTATGAAAAGGATGCATCTAGTATTTCTACTTTTCTGTATTTGGTTGTGAAGTTTTTATGGCCTAATACATGGTTCAATTTTTGTGTAGGTGCCATGTACTACTGAGAAAAAGGAATAGTCCTTTCTATTCCCATTCAATTTTCTCCAGAGGTCTATCATATCTAACTTTTCTAAAATTCTATTCAGCTCCTTAACTTTTTTCTTGTTGATTTTATGGTTAAATTTATCTAGTTCTGAGAGGAGAAAGTTGAGATCCTCCACTAGTATAGAGATTTACTATTTTCTCCTGTAACTCATTTAATCTTTCCTTTAAGAAGTTGGATGCCATTTGGTACATATATATTTAGTATTGATATTACTTCATTATCTGTGGTACCTTTTAGCAAAATGTAGTTTCCCTGCTTATCTCATTTAATTAGGTATTATTTTTTATTTTTAAATTACTATTTTTGCTCCTGCTTTATCTGAGATCATGATTGCTAACCCTGCTCTTTTTTTTAACCTCATCTGAAGCATAGTATATTCTGCTTTAACCTTTTATTTTTACTCTGTGTGTATCTCTTTCAAATGTGTTTCTTGTAAACAATATATTGTTGGATTCTGGTTTCTAATCCATTCTGCTGTCAGCTTCCATTATATGGGTAGGTTGATCTCATTCACATTCACAGTTATGATTACTTCCATCCTATTTTTCACATTCACAGTTACAATTCCTTCCATCCTATTTTTCCTCCCCTGTTTCTCTCTCTCTCTCTCTCTCTCTCTCTCTCTTTCTCTCTCCATCTCCCCCCCCTTTGTCCTGTTCTTTGTTTTGCTTTTTTTCTTTCTTCTTTTGCTTTGAACCACTGCCTCCCTTAATTCCCCACCTTGCCCCTTGCCTCCTATAACTGCACCTCTTCTTTTATGCCCTTTTCCTTCTACTTCCCTGTTGGTTAAGCTAGATTTCTATACCCAACTGAATGTGTATGTTATATCTTCTTTGTACCAATTCCAATGAGAGTAAGATTCAAGTGTTGCCTCTCATTCCCTCCAACTTTCCCTCCACTGTAAAACTCTTCCTTTTATGTATCTTTTATGTAAGATAATTTTCCCCATTCTACCTTTCTCTCCCTCCTTTTCCCAGTGCATCCCTCTTTCTCACTCCTTAATTTTATTATTTTTTAAATAAATAATCATACTCATACTCATCATCACACCCCTGCCCTCTGTCTATATATACTCCTAACTGCCCTAATAATAATAAAGTTCTTGGGAGTTGCATGTATCATCTTCCCCTGTGGAATGTAAACAGTTTAGCCTTTTTGAATCCCATATGATTTCTCTCTCGTATTTACCTTTTTATGCTTCTCTTGAGTCTTGTATATGAAAGTCAAATTTTCTATTCAGCTCTGGTCTTTTCATCAGGAATGCTTGAAAATCCTCTATGCCATTAAATATCTATTTTCTCCCTGAGGGATTATACTCAGTTTTGCTGGGTAAGTGATTCTCGGTTGTAATTATAGGTCCTTGGTCTTCTGGAATATCATATTCCAAGCCCTTTGAACTTTTAATGTGGAAGCCACTAAGTCTTGTGTAATCTCGACTGTGGCTCCACAATATTTGAATTGTTTATTTCTGATTCTTGAAGTATTTTATCTTTGACCTGGGAGCTTTGGAATTTGGCTATAATATTTCTGGGAGTTTTCATTTTGGGATCTCTTTCAAGAGGTGATTGATAGATTCTTTCAATGCCTATTTTGCCCTCTGGTTTCAGGATATCAGGGCAGTTTTCTTTGATAATTTCTTGAAATGTGATGTCTAGGCTCTTTTTGATCCTGCCTTTCAGGTAGTCCAGAAATTCCTAAATTATCTCTTTTCAATCTATTTCCCAAGGAGATATTTTATATTTTCTTCTTCTTTTTTCTCTCTTTTGACTTTGTTTTATTGCTTCCTGATGTTTCATAGAATCATTAGTTTCCACTTGGCCAATTCTAATTTCTAAGGAATTATTGTCTTCAGGGAGCTTTTGTACCGCTTTTTCCATTTGGCCAATTCTGCTTTTTAAGGTGTTCTTTTCTTCAATGAAATTTTGTATCTCTTTTTCCATTTAGTCAATTCTGCTTTTATCTTCAGTGGGTTTTTGTGCCTCTTTGCCATTTGGCCAATTTGCTTTTTTAAGGTATTATTTTCTTAATCTTTTTTGTGCATCTTTTACCAAGCTGTTGACTGTCTTTTCATAGTTTTTTTCCCCCTGCATCACTCTCATTTCTTTTCCAATTTTTTCCTCTACTTCTCTTATTTTATTTTAAAAATCTTTTTTTAACTCTTCCAGGAGTTCTTGTTGGGTCTGTGTCCAGCTCACAATTTACTTTGAGGTTTTCCTTGTAGCTATTTTGACATCATTGTCTTTTTCTGAGTTTGTATCTTGATCTTCCCTTCTACCATGATAGTCTTTTATGATCAGGTTTTTTTTTTTTTTAGCTGTTTGCCCATTTTCCTGCCTATTTTGTGTTTTTGAACTTTATGTTACAGTTAGGCTCAGTTGGGGGTAGGGAGGTACTGTCCTAAGCTTCAAGGTTTTCATGATACTATTTTCAGAGCTAGTTCTGGGTGTCTAGAAGTTCTTGGTGCTTCCAAAGTATTATGATCTAAGAAAAGGTATGGTCAATGCTCTCCTGGTGTGTGCTCTGGTCTTTACCAGGGACTTTGTCCCTGGTAGCCACAAGAGGTATTGCTTCTGATGGCCCTGGAGCTGTGACCAGGGCTCCTACTCCCCTGCAGCCACAAGTGCTAATACTTCTGTTCATCCTTGGCGTGACCCAGAACAAAGTATGGGCAATGCAATAGGGCCCTAAACCCAGTCCCAGCAATGGGTCCCCTGTAATCTCTTTCTAATCAGTTGTCTGACTCCCTTACCCTCTGTGTGCTGTGCTCCAGGACTGATCACTATTCTAGTGTTACAGAGCTTTCCCACTGACCTACTATGTTGTCTTGGGCTGCAAAATTGTTTTGTCTTGACCTTTTGCTGGATCTCCCACTCCAGAATTCAATTTGAGGTGTTATTTTAAAGTTGATTGGAGGAGAGTTAGGGAGAGTTCAGATGAGTTCTTGCCTCTATTCCACCATCTTGGCTCCCCACACTAGCCAACTTGATTTTTAAAAGTGAGCAAATCCATATACATCTCAAAACTGGAAAAAGCAATATACAGCAATTGAATAGGAAATAAAAGGAAATGTTAGAAACCATTTTGGTCAATTATAAGGTAACAAAATTATTAACTTAGAAGAAATAGATTAATAATTACAAAACATGTAATATCCAAAGTAAGAAGAAATAGACAATTAAAATAACCCTATATCAGACAGAGAAATTGAAAAAGCCATAAATCAACTAGAGAAAAAAAAAACAACTATAGGACCAGATGAATTCACAAGTGAATTCTATCATTCAATGAATAATTAATTCTAGTGCTACAAAAATAATTTTCAATAGAAAAAGCACCTTTCAAATATCTTTCTGTGATATAAATATGATCTTGATACTTAAGCCAATAAGAGACAAAGAAAATTACAGTCAGTTCTGCTATAAAGCAGCATATGCATTCCTGAAAATACTGTGCCATGCAGAATTGCACAATAAAGACCATAGGACTTAACAGGAAAAAATTGATGAAGTTGATGAAGTTAAAAAACATTATAAACAAAATAAGAACCTAATGAAAATAGTTTTATATATGTTAAATAGTTAAGAAATACTATAATAAAGTGTCAGAGACAGAGGCCTTTGGCTGGTAAAGTCCTGGCAAGAAGTCAGACTGAAATTCCAGGGCCATCTAAGACTAGCCCCTTTTAGCCCACAGTTCCTACTGCACCAGAAGATATACAATAAATATGTTACATTACCTAGAAAAAGAACTGAAGTTTGATTGTAAAAATAGTGATTAGAAGGGTTATAGCTTATAAGTTGTTGTACAATGGTGCAGTTTTCTTCATCCATACTATTTCTCTGGGATAAAATAGTACATAAGCAAACAGAAAATTCAACTTATGCTCAAATTGTTCCCCAGTATATGAAGTGTATTGGAACAAATCTGAGTATTAAAACAAGTGTTATAATAAAACTTACTAATATTTCTAATGAGTATTGATGCAAAATTTTTAAAAAAATATTTTACTTTTTCCAATTACTTATAAAAACAATTTAAACATTTGTTTTTTAAAATTTTGAGTTCAAAATTGTCTCCCTCTTTCTTCCCCTCCCCCCTCTTTGAGAATGCAAGCAATATGATATAGATTATACATGTGCAGTCATACAAAATACATTTCCATATTAGCCATGTTGCAAAAGAAAACACAGACCTCCCAGAAAAAAAGAAATAAAAAGGAAAAATATGAAGAAAAAAAAGAAAAAGAAAGTAAAAACCAGTATGCTTCGATTTGCATTCAGATTCCATTAGTTCTTTCTCTGGAGATGGATAGCATTTTTCATCACAAGTCCTTTGGAATGGTCTTAGAACATTGTATTGTACAGAATAGCTAAGTAATTGACCATTACATAATATTACTGTTATTGTGTACAGTGTTCTCCTGGTTTTGCTCAGTTCACTTTGCATCATTTAATATAAGTTCCCAGATTTTTTGGAAACTGTCCTGCTCATCATTTCTTACCACACAATAGTATTCCATCACAATTGTGTACCACAACTTGTTTAGCCATTCCCCAGTTAAACATCTCCTAAATTTCCAGTTCTTTGCCATCACACACACAAAAAAGCTGCTATAAATATTGTTTTTTACATATAGGTCCTTTCCATTTTTCTTTGATGTCTTTGGGATACAGACCTAGTAGTGATATTGCTAGTCAAAACGTATGCACAGTTTTAAGCCTTTTGGACATAGTTCCAAACTGATGCAAAAATTTTAAATAACAGTTTAGCAAGTAGGCTACAATAACACATTAAAAAGATTATGCACTATAACAAGGTTATACCAGGAATGCAGTGTTAGTTCAGTGTAAAAACTCTATAAGTGCAATAAACCATGTTAATAATATAAATAATAAAAACTATATGATTATTTCAATATTCAAAAGTATTTTCACAAAATCTCATACTCATTACTATTAAAAACTTTAGAAATCATAGGAATAAATGGACTTTTCTTTAACATAGTAAATCACATTTAGCTGAATCATAGGGCAAACATTACATGTAGGGAAGAAAAGTTAGAGACCTTTACAATAAGATCAGTGGTAAAGCAAGGATTCCTATTATCACTACTATTTAACAGTGCTGGAAATGCTAGCTCTAGAAATAAGGGAAAAAAAATTGAAGGAATAAGCACAGACAAAAGGGAAAAAATTATCACTTTTTGTAGATGATATGGTGGTATGCTTAGAGAACGCTAGAGAGTTAACTGAGAGTAACAACTAATTATTAGCTAACTAATAATTGATAATTTCAACAAAGTTGCAAGATACAAGACAAATCTATATAAATCATCTGTATCCCAATGTACACCTACCAACACTTGACCAGTAAGAGATACTGGGACATCAGAGAGCAGAGAAGCACACGAAACAGACGTGAAAGGAGGAAACACATTTGATGAATGGGACTCATGACAACAAAAAGAGCTGGCTGTAGAAAGAAATAAACCCTGACAACTCATTTGAGTAATGTGCCCAGCAGAGACACTATTCCTCAGAATAGCTGTATGAAAAATTTAAAAAGAGAGAAACGACTTCCAAGTCCAGCAGCATGAGGAGAAACATGTACCCTTGCCACATTTGTATCCTACATGTATGTGCCACAAACATTGCCTCCCAAATTTGTGTCCTCTCTTCACAGGGATGCTCCAAGGTTTATGAGGAAAATGTTTTATAGCTACTGTTTTTTACTATGCATTAATAAATACCTTTGTTAAGAGTTAATTATTGTGAGGGGATGGAGCCAAATGGTGAAGTTAAAGCAGCAACCCAGTCGAACTCTCCCAACATACCCCTCTAAACAACTTTAAAATAATACTTCAAATCAAATTCTGGAGTGGCATAGCCAACAAAAGGTAGGGGTTAGACACTTTTATGGCCTAAAAAAACTTAGGGAGTTGGCAGAAGTTTGTGATACCAGGGTGGAAGTCTGTCCAGAGCCTACACATGTGGTGGCAGTAACAGTAATCACAGTAGTAGCAGCAGAAACTTTGGGAGCTCTTAGTCCAGAGACAGTAAGGGGGTCAGACAACCGGTCAGAAAGAGATGACAGGGGAGACTCTTTGATGGCACTGGATACAACTGGTGCTGATTGGCAACTCTATTGTCCATATACAGTTCTTCGACACAATTCCAGGGCAGAGAGGAGAACTGGTGGTCAGTCACAAGGGAACAGGGGCTCTGGTCACAGTTCCAAAGTAGAGAGGAGTGCTAAGCTTGTGGCTACAGGTGACCAAGAGCCCTTCCTAAAGACAAGAAAAGCAGAGGCCTTATCTCTTGCAGGATCAGATCACCTTAGAAGCACCAAAAGCTTGCAGACCCTCAGAAGTAGCTTTGAAAATAGTAGCATGAAAAAGCCTAAAGCTTGGGACACTGCCTCCCTACCCACAGATAAGCAGAATCCAACTTTAACATAAAATTTAAAGTCAAGAAATAGGCTGGACAAATTAGCAAACAACAAAAAAAGAATTTGACCATAATAAGCTACTATGGTGGCAGGGAAGACCAAGACATTAACTGAGAAGAAGACAACAATGTGAAAATAGCAACCAAAAAAAGCCTCAAAGAAAAATGCTAATTTCACCTAAACCCAACAAGAATTCCTGGAAGAGTTAAAGAAAGAGATAAGAGGAAAAATTGGGAAAAGAAATGAGAGTGATGCAAGAAAATTATGAAAAGAAAATTTACTAGCTTGGTAAAAGAGGCAGCTAGGTGGTGCAGTGGATAGAGTGCCAGGCCTGGAGTCAGGAAGACTCTTCTCTGCTTTTCTGGTCTTTACCCAGGAAGGTCCTTGGTACCCTGTAGCCATAAGCTTCACATTCCTCTTTACTCTGGAAATCCAGGGCCTCTGTTCCTTTGTGACTGACCACCAGTGCTCCTCTCTGCCCTGGAATTGTGACCCAGAACTTCGTATGGACAATAGAATGGCCAGGAAGTTCAAACCTAGCTTCAGATTCTTACTAGCTATGAGACCCTGGACAAGTCACTTAACTCTGTTTGCCTCAATTTACTCATCTGTAAAATGAGCTGCAGAAGGAAATGGCAAATCTCTCTGGTAGGTCATGAAGAGTTGGACATGAATGAACAACAACAAAACAAAACACAAAAAAGCATAAAAAAACTGAAGAAAATAACACCTTAAAAACAGAATTGGATAAATGGAAATGGAGGCACAATATCTCACTGAAGAAAATAATTCCTTAAAAATTAGAATTGGGCAAATGAAAGCTAATGACTTCCTGAGACATCAAGAAACAATAAAACAAAACCAAAAAATGAAAAAATGGAGGAAAATGTGAAATATCTCATCAGAAAAACAACTGACCTGGAAAATAGATTTAAGAGAGATAATTTAAGAATTATTAGAGTACTTGAAAGCCATGATCAGAGAGAGAGAGAGAGAGACAGGGAGGGAGGGAGGGAGGGAGGGAAAGAAAGGGAGAGAAAGAGAGAGAGAGACAGTGGTAGCGGCAGCAGTGGTGGCAGCAGCAACAGCAGAGGCAGCGCTGCTCCGGGAGCTATTATCCCACAGACTGAATGTTTGAAAGCCACCTATTTCAACTTCTAGGAGCCAAGATGGTGGAGTAAGCAGTAAGTCACTCTCACCCTCCCTTATTGACCTCAAAAAACCCGGAAAATATTGCTCCAGGAAAAATCCTGAAATAGTAGAGTCAGCAGAAAGACTAGATACAGCAGTCTGTTAGCTGGCAAGGCTAGGGGGATTAATGGCAAAGATCCCTCCTGCTGAGGCTGAAAGGGACCAGTACAGGAAGGGAGGTGTCCCAGCAAGCCAGTGGCAAACCCCACCTCGGCAAACCAGTAACCAGGCCCCTAGCCCCCAGCACAAGAAGCCTGGAACAGTATTCTTTGTACCCCAGAAGCAGAAATCAACTATAAAAGCCAGAAAAAAGGCAAACAACATGAGCAAGAAACAACATAGAAAAACAATAACCAGGGGTAGCCCAGTGGCTAGAGCACTGGCCCTGAAGTCAGAAGGACCTGAGTTCAAATCCGGCCTCAGACCAAACACTTGACACTTACTAGCTGTGGGACTCTGGGCAAGTCACTTAACCCTAATTGCCTTTAAAAAAAAAAAAAGAAAAAAAAAGAAAAACAATAACCATAGAAAAATATGTTGACAACAGAGAAGATCAAAACACAAATTAAGGGGAGAATAACATTATCAGTATACCCATATCTGAAACCTCAGCGGGGAATATTAACTGGTCTCAAGCCCAGAAAGCCTTCTTGGAAAAGCTGAAGAAGAATTTTAAAAGTCAAATAAGGGAGGTAGATGAAAAATTGAACAATTCATTTTAAAAAATGGAAAAGAAGTACACTGAAGAAAACAACTCCCTAAAAAGTAAAATGGGCCAAATGGAAAAGGAGGAACAAAAGCTAACTGAAGAAAACAATTCATTGAAAATAGAATTGGGCAATTGGAAGCTAATGACTCTATGAGACATCAAGAATCAGTAAAACAAAATCAAAAGAATGAAAAAATAGAAGAAAATGTAAAATTCCTCATTGGAAAAACAACTGACCTCGAAAATAGATCCAAGAGAGATAACTTAAGAATTATTGGTCTACCTGAAAGCTATGATGAAAAAAAGAACCTGGACAGCATCTTTCAAGAGATCATCAAGGAAAACTGCTCTGAGGCCCTAGAACCAGAGGGTAAAATAGTCATTGGAAGAATCCACTGATCACCTCATGAAAGAGATCCCAAATTGAAAATGCCAAGGAATATTATAGCCAAATTCCAGAATTATCAGGTCAAGGAGAAAATCCTGCAAGCAGCCAAAAAGAAACATTTCAAATATTGTGGAACCACAGTCAGGATTATGTAGGCCCTTGTAGCTTCTACATTAAAAGATCACAGGGCTTGGAATATGATATTCTGTAAGGCAAAGGAGCTTGGACTACAACCAAGGATCAACTACCCAGCAAAATTGAACATAATCTTTCAGGGAAGGAGATGTATATTCAATGAAATAGAGAACTTCCAGACTTTCCTGATGAAAAGACCAGTGCTCAATGGAAAATTTGATCTTCAAATACAAGACTCAAGAGAGGTGTAAAATGATGAACAGGAAAGGGAAAACATGTTATTCAATAAGGATAAACTGTTTATATCCCTACATGGGAAGATGATACTTATAACTCTTGAGAACTGTATCTTTATTATGACATTTAGAAGGGATATATATTTAGACAAAGGGGATGGATTTAAGTTGACTTTGATGTGATGATAAAAAAAACTAATGAAGTGGTGAAAAGGAACTCTAATGAGAGAAGAGGAAAGGAGGAAGCAGAAAAGGGTAAATTACATCACATGAAGAGGCACAAAGACATATTACAGTAGAGGGAAAGAAGGGAGGGAGATGAGCATTGAACTTTACTCTCATCAGATCTGGCTTGAGGAGAGAATAATATACTCAGTTAGATATAGAAATTTAGCTTGTCATATAGGCAGTAGGAAGGGAAAGGGGAAACAAAAGGGAAGGGAGGATAGAAGTAGTAAGGGGAAAGGGAAAGAAAAGGGAGGGGACTGATAGAAGGGAGGGCAGATTGAGGGGGGTGGTGGTCAAAAGCAAAACTCTAGTGAGGAGGGAAAGGCAGAAAGGGAGAAAGAAAAGCATAAACAGGGGAGGGGGAAATAGGATGGAAAGAAACACACAGATAGTAATCATAACTGTGAATGTGAATGGGATGAACTCTCCCATGAAACAGAAATGGATAGCAGAATGGATTAAAAACCATAATCCTACAACATATTGCTTACAAGAAACACATTTGAAACAGAGAGATACACACAGGGTAAAGGTAAAAGGCTGGAGTAGAATATATTATGCTTCAGCTGAAATAAAAAAAAGCAGGGGTAGCAATCCTGATCTCAGACAAAGCAAAAGCAAAAATAGATCTTATTAAAAGAGATAAGGAAGGAAATTACACCCTGCTAAAAGGCACCATAGACAATGAAATAATATTATTACTAAACATATATATGCCAAATGGTATGGCATCCAGATTCTTAGATGAGAAGTTCAGGGAGTTACAGGAAGAAATAGACAGCAAAACTATACTAGTAGGGTACCTCAACCTCCCCCTCTCTGAACTAGATAAATCTAACTACAAAATAAACAAGAAAGAAGTGAAGAAGGTGAATAGAATTTTAGAAAAGTTAGATATGATAGACCTCTGGATAAAATTAAATGGGTATAGAAATGAATGTACCTTTTTCTCAGCAGTACATGGCACATACACAAAAATTGACCATGTACTAGGATGTAAAAACCTTACAATCCAATGCAGAAAGGCAGAAATATTAAATGCATCCTTTTCAGATCATGATGCAATAAAAATTATATGGAGATGGGGAGAGAGAGAGAGAGAGAGAGAGAGGGAAGGAGGGAGGGAGGGGGAAAGAGAGAGAGAGAGGACATCATCTTTCAAGAAATTATCAAGGAAAACAGCTCCAATATTTTGAATTCAGAGAGTAAAATAGAAATTGAAAGAATCCATTGACTACCTCCTTAAAGAGACCCCAAAATGAAAAACCCAGGAATATTATAGCCAAATTCAAGAACTCCTAGGTCAAAGAGAAAATATTTTCAAGCAGCCAGAAAGAAACAGTTCAAATACTGTAAAGTCACAATCAGGATCACACAAAATTTAGTGGCTTCCATATTAAAGGAGTGGAGGGCTTGGAATGGGATATTCTGGAAGGCAAAGGAGCTAGGATTATGTCCAAGAATAAAACCCAGCAAAATTGAGTGTAATGCTTCAGGGGGAAAAATAGATATTTAATAGAGGACTTTTAAGCATTCCTGATGGAAAGACCAAAGCAGAATAGGAATTTTGGCAATCGAACAGAATACTCAAGAGAAACATAAAAAATAAACATAAAAGAGTTTGAAAAACATGAAAGAAATAAGGTACTCAATAAAGTTACATTCTTTACTTTCCTATATGAGAATATGATGCATGTAACTTCTAAGAACTTTATCATTATTAGGGCAGTCAAAAAGAGTTTAAATAGACAGAGAACATGGGTGTGAGTCGAATATATTGGAATAACCTCCAAAAAATGAAAGTATGAGAAAAAGGGATGCCCTGGGAGAGAGGGGAAGAGAGGGATAGAATGAGGAAAATTTTCTTTTTCTTTTTTTTTTTTGGTGAGGCAATCAGGGTTAAGTGACTTGCCCAAGGTCACGCAGCTAGTAAGAAAATTTTCTCACAAAAGAGGTGTACGAGGAAGAGCTTTTACAATGGAGGGATTGGTAGGTAATGCTTGAACCTTCATCAGAATTGGTTCAAAGAGGGAAGAATATATATATATTCATATATATAT
>NW_020954723.1:30444942-30451795 GCF_900497805.2 Vombatus ursinus
TATATTCATATATATTCATATATATATTCATATATATTCATATATATTCATATATATATATGCAGTTGTGGTATATGGAAATATAACTTGCCCAGTAGGGAAACAGGAAGGGAAGTGGAAGAGAAATAAGATAAAAGAAAGGGGAGAGGTGATCAAAGAGAGGGTGAATTAAGAGAAGCAGTGGTTAGAAGCAAAATAATCTTTTGAGGAGAGAAAGGGTAAAAAGAGAAAGGAAGAAACAGAAGAAAATGTGATAGAAATACACAGTCATCATAACTGTGAATGTGAATGGGATGAGCTCACCCATAAAACAGAAATAGTTAGCAGAATGGATTGGAAACGAGAATCCAACAATATGTTGTGTACAAGACAGACTTGAAACATTAATACATACACAGAGTTAAAGTAAAGGGCTAAAGCAAAGTCTAATATGCTTAAACTGAAGTAAGAAAGGCAGGGGTAGCAAAAGTGATCTCAGACAAAGCAAAAACAAAAATAGATCTAATTAAAAGAAATAATCAAGGAAACTACATTATGCTAAAAGGTACCATACACAATGAAATAATATTAAAAAAATTTTTCAGAAATTTCTCTGATAAAGGCTTCATTTCTCAAATACACACTGAGATAAATTTATAAAAATAAGAGCCATTACTTAAATGATAAATGGTCAAAGTATATAAATAGGCAGTTTTCAGAAGAAGAAATCAATGCTATCTACAGACATATGAAAAATGCTCTAAATCACTATGGATTAGAGAAATTCACATTAAAATAACTCTGAGATACCACCCTATCTATCAGAAATTACAAATGCTGGAGGGGATAAGGGAAAAATAAGTACACTAATGAACTGCTGGTGAAATAGTGAACTGGTCCAGTCATTCTAGAGAACAATTTCAAACTAGGCCCCAAAGGCTATAATATCCTTTGACCCAGAAATGCTACTGCTAAGCCTGTATCCCAAGAGACAAAAGGAAAAGGACCAGTATGTACAAAAATATTCATAGCAACTTTTTTTGTGGTGGCAAAGAATTGGTAACCACAGGGATGCTCAACAATTTGGGAATGGCTGAACAAGTTGTGGCATATGATCGTGATGGAGTACTATTATGCTATGAGAAATGATGAGGGAGTGGTTTCAGAAAAACATGGCAAGAACTATACAAACTGATGAAAAGTGAAGTGAGAAGAACTGGGAGATTATTGTGCACAGTAATAACAATGTTGTAATGATTATCAGCCATGAAAGACTTGACTACTCTGACCAAGACAATTCCAAAGGACTCATGATGAAAACACACTGTCCACCTCAAGAGAGAGAACTGATGAACTCTGAGTGCAAATGGAAATACAATTTTCTCACCTTATTTTTCTTGCTTTTAAAATGGCTAACATGGAAATACATTTTACGTTATTTTGTATTGCAAAATTGATATCATATGGCTTGCCTTCTCAGTGGATTAGGCAGAGGAATGGAGGAAGGGAGAATAGGTGGAACTCAAAATTTAAAATTAAAAGAATTTTATAAATAAATAATAAATTGAAATATTAAAAAAAGATTCCATTATTTTCACATCTTAGAAAAGGATAGCCCACCACCTTGGTTCACCCATTTGTTTTACTTCTCAATAGGTTAAGGATCTATGATTCTGTCCACGTAGGAATTCCCAGAGAACTATGTTGTAGACTATTATCTACCTATAACCCCAATTGCCTTACCAAAAAAGCAAAAAAAAAAAAAAAGAAAAAAAAAGGGTCACACAGCTAGTAAGTGTCAAGTGTTTGGTCTGAGGCCAGATTTGAACTCAGGTCCTCCTGACTTCAGGGCAGGTGCTCTAGCCACTTCGCCACCTAGCTGCCCCATATTTTTAACATTCTTTTGAAAAATCTTGAGTTCCAAATTCTCTCCCTCCCTATAGCCCCTCCCCCACCCAATGAGAAGGCACGAAATATATTACGTATGTGCAATTGCACAAAACATATTTCCATATTAGCCATGTCATAAAAAAGGAAAAAAAAGTGAAAAAATTTATACTTCAATTTGTACTCAGAGTTCATGTTTTTCTGAAACCATCACACTTGTCATTTCTCATAGTAGAAGAGTATTCCATCACAATCATATACCACAATTTGTTTAGCCATTCCCCAAACGATGGGTATTCCCTTAATTTCCAATTCTTTGCCACCACAAAAAGAGCTGTTATAAATATATTTGTACTTATAGGTACTTTTCCTTTTCTTTTGTCTCTTTGGGATACAGATCTAGTAGTGGTAGTGCTGGATCAAAGAGTATGCACAATTTGATAGCCCTTCGGGCATAGTTACAAATTGTTCTCCAGAGTGGTTGGAGCAGTTCACAACTCTACAAACAGTGCATTAGTATCCTCATTTTCCCACATCCTCTCCAGCATTTGTCATTTTCCTTTTCTATCATGTTAGCTAATCTCATAGGTGTCAGCTGATACCTCAGAGTTGTTTTAATTTGCATTTCTCTAATCAGCAGTGATTTTCAGATGACTATATATAGCTTTGATTTCTTAGTCTGAAAACGACCTGCTCATATTCTTTGGCCATTTATGAACTAGGGAATGGCTCTTATATTTATAAATTTGACTCAGTTCCCTGTATATTTCAGAAGTGAGT
This sequence comes from Vombatus ursinus, assembly GCF_900497805.2. Lineage (NCBI taxonomy): Eukaryota > Metazoa > Chordata > Mammalia > Diprotodontia > Vombatidae > Vombatus > Vombatus ursinus. The sequence continues at coordinate 30,447,589 of NW_020954723.1, forward strand.
CCTTTATCAGACTTTCCTTCTATTTCTTCTACTCTGAAATGCTTGCCTGGGAAATGGAACAACAGAAAGGGAAAATTGACTGAAGTCATTGTCTCTGAACAGCTTTGTGCTCACCAAATACTAATTTGTTCTCAACAGATCTCGTTCCTATTTACATTGCTGACTTGTTTCGGACCAACATGGCTTGGATTCATGTGGATTAAACTTTTCTTTGAGTAATGAGAATCTGGTGCATGTAATGCTAAGAAGATTACAAATGTTCTTACATTGGGGGAATGACTATCTTTTGCTTCTTTTTGGTTGGCAAACTGCTTGGCAAGAGATAAGCCCTAAATAAATGTTTATTGACTGATAGGTCATCAAAAAAACTCTGAGAAGTAGCTATAGTTATAATCCACATTTCAGAGTAGAAGAAATAGAAGGAAAGAGATATTAAGCATAACTCTAGGGCTAACACTAACACTAACTCTGACTCACCAACTCTAACACTAAATAACTCCGACTACAACTTTAAAACTAACCCTAACCCTAACCCTAATTACAGGCTCTAACCGTAACCCTAACCTTAATATTCTGACTCTAACATTCCAAGTCCAACTCTGCCACTAATACTAACCTAAAAGCCTCCATATCTAATATTAAATGTCTCTGATTCTAAACCTATTCCTAACTCTAATTCAAAACCCAATATTAACACTACACATAACTGTAAAATTGAACCTAACCCTAACTCTAACCCTAATCCTAATTGAGCTCTGACTCTAACCCTAACCCTAACTCTAACCCTAACCCAAACCACAATGCTAACACTAAATGCAGGTGGCTTCAAATTCTAACTTTAAACCTAATACTAACCCTGACCCTAACCCTAAGTCTGAGACTAAGGCTAATCCTAACCCTAACCCTACCCCTGACCTTAACCCTAAGGTTAATGCTAACTCAGACCATAACACTAATGTTAACAATGACTCTAACTCAAATCAAAAGCCTAGCACTAAATGTGCGCTGCCTCAGATTTGAAACCTAAACCTACTACTAACTCTAACCCTAACCCTAACCCTAAACCAAAACCTAAAACTAATCCTAATTCTAACCCTAATATTAATGACAACACTGACCATAACCCTAAAGTTAACCCTAACTCTAAAAAAAACCAGGACCCTAACACTAAATGTGTGATGTCTAGAATTCAAATCTTAAACTAAATATTAACCCTAAACCTAACCTGAAGCCTAACCCTAACCCTAACCTTAAGCCTACCCCTAAGCCTACTCCTAACTATAACCCTAACCCTAATGTTCATGATAAACCTAACCATAAGACTCAATTAACCCTAACTATAAACAAACAACAACTCTAATACAAAATGTCTGTTGCTTCAGATATTAAATCTAACCTTGATATTAAACCAATCCCGAACCATAACCCTACACTAAACCCTAACAATAACCCTAACCATAACACTAAGCCTAACCCTAAAGTTAATGTTAACCCTGACCATAATTCTAATGTTAACACTTACTCTAACCCAGACCAGAGCCCTAACACTAAATGTATGTTAAATCAGATTCTAAACCTAAAGCTAACAGGAAACCTATCCCTAACCCTAACCTGAACCAGAAAGCCAAGCCTAACTCAAAGCTAGAGAATAACCCTAACACTAACCTTCACTCTAACCCTAACACTAATTACACTCTAACCCTAAACCTAACACTAAACCTAATTCTAAGCCTAAGACTAACCGAAACCCTAAACCTAATACTAACCCTAAACCTAAACTTAACACTAACACTACCTTGAATCGTAACCCTGATGTTGATGCCAACCCAGACCACAGCATTAATGTTAACACTAGCTGTAATCCAAACAACAATCCTAATACCAAATAAGTGTTGCTGAAGATTCTAAAAGTAACCCTAGTACTAAACAAATCCCTAACCATAACTCTAACCCTCACACTCACCCTAACTGTCCTCTAACTTTCACCCTAATTGTGCTCTGATTTGTTTTCTAAACCTAACACTAACCCTAATTTGTTTCTACCCCTAATTTGTATTGTTTCTAACGTTAACCCTAATTGATTTGTTTCTAACTCTGAGCTCTGATTTGTTTGTAACACTAATTGGATTCTAACCATAATTTGGGATTTGTTTCTAACCCTAATTTGTTATATTTCTAACCCTAACCCTAATTGATTTTAAAGATCAAACTAACACTTAACCTGTCCCTAACTCTAACTATAACCCTACCCTAACCCTACCTGTAAAATTATTGCTAATCCTAATGTGAATGCTCAACTTGACCATAAGCCTAATGTCAGCCCTAATTCAAAACAAAAGCAGAACACTGACACTAAATGTGTGTTACTTCAGATTCTAAAGTAAAACCTAATACTAAATCTGTCTCTAACTCTAACCTCAACCCTAACCCTCACCCTAACCCTAAGCCTAACCCCAACCGTAATTGCACTCTAAACCTAACCCCAAACCTAATCGTGATTGTTTCTGATCCTAACCCCAATTTGTTTCTAACCCTATTTGTTTTGTTTCTAGCCACAACCCTAAGTGATTTTAAAGATCAACCTAACAGTTAATGTGTCCCTAACTCTAACCCTAAAACGACCCTAACCCTACCTGTAACCCTACTCCTAACGATAATGTGAATGCTCAACTTGACCATTAGCCTAATGTTAGCTCTAATTGAATCCCAAAGCAGAACTCTGACACTAAATGTGTGTTACTTCAGATTCCAAAGTTAAACCTGTTACTAAACCTGTCTCTAACTCTAACCTTAACCCTAACCTTGACCCTAACCCTAATCCTAAACTTAATTGCACTCTAAACTTAACCCCAACTCTAATCATGATTGTTTCTGATCCTAACCCCAATTTGTTTCTAACCCTATTTGTTCTGTTTCTAGCCCCAACCATAATTGATTTTAAAGATGAACCTAACACTTAACCTGTCACTAACTCTAACCTTAACCTAACCCTAACTCTACCTGTAACCCTATTCCTAACCCTAATGTGAATGCGCAACTTCACCATAAGCAGAATGTTAGCCCTAATTCAAATGCAAAGAAGAACTCTGACAATAAATGTGTGTTACTTCAGATTTTAAAGATAAACCTAATACTAAACCGGTCTCTAACTCTAACCTTAACAATAACCTTGACCCTAACCCTAACTCTAACCCTAACCCTAATTGCACTGTAATGCTAACTCCAACCCTAATCGTGATTCTTTCTGATCCTAACCCCAATTTGTTTCTAACCCTAATTGTTTTGTTTCTAGCCCGAACCCTGATTGGTTTTAAAGATGAACCTAACACTTAACCTGTCCCTGACTCTAACCCTAACCCTACCCTAACCCTACCTGTAACAGTATTCCTAACCCTATTGTGAATGCTCAACCTGGCCATAAGCCTAATGTTAGCCCTAATTCGAACCCAAAGCAGAACTCTGACACTAAATGTGTGTTACTTCAGATTCTAAAGTTAAACCTATTACTAAAACTGTCTCTAACTCTAACCTTAACCCTAACCTTGACCCTAACCCTAACCCTAACCCTAACCTTAATTGCACTCTAAACTTAACCCCAACCGTAATCGTGATTGTTTCTGATGCTAACCCCAATTTGTTTCTAACCCTATTTATTTTGTTTCTAGCCCCAACCGTAATTGATTTTAAAGATGAACCTAACACTTAACCTGTCCCTAACTCCAACCGTAACCCTAATGTAATCCTACCTGTAACCTTACTCCTCACCCTAATGTGAATGCTCAACTTGACCATAAGCCTAATGTTAGCCCCAATTCAAACCTAAAGCAGAACTCTGACACTAAATGTGTGTTGCTTCAGATATGAAAGATAAACCTACTACTAAATGTGTCTCTAACTCTAACCTTAACCCTAACCTTAAACCTAACCCTAACCTCAATTGCACTCTAACCCTAACTGCAACCATAATCGTGATTGTTACTGATCCTAACCAAAATTTGTTTGTAACCCTATTTGTTTTGTTTCTAGTCCCAACCCTAATTGATTTGAAAGATGAACCTAACATTTAACCGGTCCCTAACTCTAACCCTAACCCTACAGTAATCCTACCTGTAACCCTATTCCTAATCCTAATGTGAATGCTCAACTTGACCATAACCCTTATGTTAGCCCTAATTCAAACGCAAAGCAGAACTCTGACAATAAATGT
>NW_020954724.1:0-3886 GCF_900497805.2 Vombatus ursinus
ATCATTCACTGGTAGGCGGGCTGAGGAGGAGGGGCTAGGAAGGTATTTATGGGCGGTAGGGATCGGAGCTCACTCTCTGTTGCTCTTGCTTTCCTGCTTGGCCTTACTGTGATGGCCTCTGAATAAAGTTCAAGTGTTTGCACCTCCTGATCTGCTCGTCTCTGTGTTTATCCGGGTGGGCTCCGAAGACTGGTAAGTATGACCCTGGCAGCCTGCTCCTATTAGAAGGAGAGTACACGGCGCGACCGGCACAGTCTATGATTGTCCTTCCAACTGCATACCATGGTCTGGATGATAGACAATCTTCATTCATTTTTTTCCCCTATGTACATAATTAGGCCAAACTCTTTTGAATTATTTTGGCTCCAATTCAGGAGGCTCTGCAATATTTAGGAGCTTAATGTACTCAGCATAATGTGATCCCAAAGCAGGAACATATGAAGGACCTCATCTTCTAGAGCACTACTCGTGACCCCTTTATGCCCAAGAAATTTTTACGTGACCCTGGGTATATAGGTATATAAAATAGTTATACAAATCAAACATTTACTGATAATATATCATAAAGAAATTTATTTTAAAATAATTATTTGGTATACATATAATTTTACCTTTTGTTAAAGATAAAAGCAAATTTGTATACTAATGAGATGGATTTGCTTGTTTATTTTTTCATAAAGAATTAAATCTTGGAGGAATGTTTGATCCTATAGGACATAGGGCATTTTCAGCATTTTTCAGAGTTGAGCAGTATTTTGATTTTATGATCTTCAATGCTGAGAACACTACTTCGCATAAATACCTAGTACAAAATGGTAGAAGTGTGTTTAGGGCCATTTCAGAAATTGTTGGAAATTCTGTCCTAATCCTAAGCCCAAATTAATTTATTTTGTATGTACAGTAAAAACACTGCAATTCATAACATGCAATAGTTTTGAATCAGAGCTGAAGTGTTTCTGGCAGTGTTCATTGGCATTGTGTGGCCTGACTGCATGCGCAGTGCAAAGTGCTCACGTTATGTGCTCAGAACCAAGGCTGCAGTGAAGTGGCGCGATGCAGCACGGGTGAGTGCTGCCAGAAACACCTTGGATTCATTACATGTTTGATTTTGAATTAATTTTTGGTTGTTGTGTGTTCAGAAACCTTTTACTATTGCCAGATCTTTCGCGACCCCCACATTCAGTTATACAGCCCCATATGGGGTCACAACCCACAGTTTAAGAAGTGCTGATCTAGAGGGAATGCTTATGCCATGTGGACTCTGAGCTTCCACTTGAAAGTATTTTACAACTTTGGCAAAGCATACCTTTCCTGGTTTTATGCTTTAATTAATATTTATGATCATAGGTCCACTAAACAAAGTATATGCCCTGTTCAGTCCTTTAAGAAATATTGTACAATTTTGACATACACATAGAAGACACTTTGTTGGAGGAGAGCCTTTAAGAAGGCTTTTCACTGTGAGTCATATTCTTTTTCATAGTCAGCAAACAGTAAGCATAATGGGATCTTGTGTCTTCTATACCTTTCAGTCATTTGTGTGATTATAGATGTATTCTTTTTGTGGAACATTATTTACTAAAGTCTTTCTGTTTCCTCCTCATGCCCATAACAAGAGTATCCTTCATATATGTGTAGATTAGTCTCATTAAAATTTTGTATAAAAGGAAAGAAGACTTATATTTGAGTAGTAACTGATATTCCTGTTTTTTTTTCTTTTTGTAATAATGCCTGAGATTATTTTCCTCATGTCTGTTATCTTCCCGTCTTTCAGATACCGTGATAATCCATCCCTCACTGCTGTCTAGTACTGACCTTTTTCTGTGTCTGCTTGGCCTAGTCTGGCTCTTTTTCCCCCCCTGCATCATAATATTTTCCAGTATCATTTCTACTTCTTTATATAGTACATCTGAGACTGTAAAGTTAGAGTACAACTATTCTAACTGCATTGTCCTGGAAAATAATTTTTTTTTTTTAGCATTTTTATGAATTTTTTTACAGATGTGTACAGATTAAATACGTACACACACACATTCTTCATCCTGCCAGTTGCTAAAGCTTTCTGCTCAACAGGAAGGACTTTCCTCCTGTGAATGTTCTTTGTGTTCACCTCCCTCTGCTTCTTGTGTTTCATCCCCCCTTGCCAGTGTAGATTTTTCAGGGCTTTGCTGTCTAATGTAAGATTGAGAGCTTGCATTGAGACCTGGACTCACGTCTCACCTCAGACTCAAATTCTCTGTGCGACTCTGGGCAAATCCCCTCAGTATTTGAGGTAGCTTTCTAAAAATATAAGTCACAAAGAAGATAACTTGCTTTTTTGGTAGAGAATGCTTACATGCCAGTGAAAACATTGGTCTAGTTCCTATCCCTATATTCACCTCAGAGATACTTCACTAACTGAAATGACTTTAAAGTTTGAGGGAACTTATTTGCTACTGTAATTGACTGTATTTCATCACCACTCAGAATGAACTCCAGAGTCACCTGAATGGTGGAGGCAATAGTCAGGTCATTTGACTTGAATGATTAAAGGGTGCAGGCACCCTGTGTAATATAAATGAGAAACAGTGAGTCCTAGCACCCCACTGCTGCTTGATATCAGTCAAGCAACAAATATTTATTAAGCTTCTATTATGTACAAGGCATGTGACTTGAGGGTTAATGGAAATTAACTTGAGTGAATGTGGACAAGTCATAAATTCTTCATTAATTGAGGAATCTGACATGTAAAACATTATTCTTGGTTCTGTGGGGGTATAAAATAAAATGAAAGCTATAGTTTATTTAAGGATACGTGTCCCTATCCGGGAATTCAGAACAAAACTTCTTCCAACAAACCCAAATTCTAAAAATATTTACAAAGCAATATGTAGATGAATTACAGCCGAGAAAAGAAGTATAAAAGTAATTCAGAGTAATAACTGGTCATTCCTGAAATGGAAAAAAGAAGCTGCTTTTCAAATATAACTAATTAATAAGCAGCACAGATTTCCACCTTCTCTGTTAGAGACACCATGTTATTTCAGGTTTGATGCTGTGATGAATTGAGACTTACAGACCAGTGAACAGATCACAAAAAGGGTTCTCTTAGCTTTAGCGTTGAACAGGTAGGGATATAGTAATGCTTAGCTGCAGCTTTGTTACCTGTGATCTCCCTTGCTTCCTGGTGGAAATGAGTATGGCCACTAGGCCATAATATTGTAATGAGTTTGAGAAACTCCACATAGGTGAGACTTTTTTTGTCCCTAGGTGACCTGGAAACTACACAGAGACCATTTGGGTGCCTGGAACAGCTCTGTCACTTTTTAGGGAAAACTAATGGTGGGGAGGATAAGGGAAAGAGAAGAGGGAAGCCAAAGTTTAACCTGTGTTGGAGGATGGGAGGAGAGAGGGGAGGCCTTAGACTAACCCATATTGTGGGGAAACCATGATAGATATTTGTCTAATCACAGTCATTCTTTTCAATATGATTTCTATGAAATTTAGTGGTTATTAATGTAAAAGGAACAACAAAAAAACAAAACCCCTTTTTTTCCAAGATTTTTCCCACTTAATAATATTTTATATTTTCTAATTACATGTAAAGATCTTTTTCAACATTGACTTTTGTAAGATTTTGAGTTCCAAAATTTTTTTCTCCCTCCTCCCCTCCCCAAGACGGCAAGGAATATGATATAGGCTATATAAGCAATCATATTAAACATATTTCCACATTAGTCATGTTGTGAAAGAAGAATCAGAACAAAAGGGAAAAACAACAAAAAACGAGAAAATAATATGCTTCAATCAGTATTCAGACTCCTTAGTTCTTTCTCTGTTTATGGGTAGCATTTTCCATCATGAATCTTTTGGAATTGTCTTAGATCATTGTATTGCTGAGAAGAGC
>NW_020954724.1:3927-4302 GCF_900497805.2 Vombatus ursinus
TTGTCAAAGCTGATCATTGTACAGTGTGGCAGTTACTGTGTAGAATGTTCATGTTCTTGCTCACTTCACTCAGCATCAGTTCGTGTGAGTCTTTCCAGGTAGAAAAAACCAAAAAGAAATTCTTGACACTTTCAATGAATGAGTAGTTGTCAGGTTTACATGAGATCCTTAAAAAAAAAAAAAGAAAAAAAAAGAGGCTATGTAGGTCCATAAACAAGATGGTGGTATACTTCTAAACATGGGGGGATTTGGATTCAGAAGAAAAAATGGATTGTTTTATTCAGGTTATGACTTCCCCCTAGAAAATGAAGTAGAATCCCAAAGACATCATAAAAATGGGAAAAGGACCCACATATACAAAAATATTTATAGCAG
>NW_020954724.1:4347-11986 GCF_900497805.2 Vombatus ursinus
TTTTTTTTGTGATGGCAAAGAATTAGAAATTGAGGGGATGCCCATTGATTGGGGAATGGCTGAACAAGTTGTGGTATACGAATGTAATGGAATGCTATTGTGCTATAAGAAATGATGAGCAGGCAGAATTCAAAAAAACTTGTAAAGACTTACATGAACTGATGCAGAGCGAAACAAGCAGAAACATGAGAACATTGTACACAGTAACAGCCATATTATGGGATGATTGACTTTGATAGACTTGGCTCTTCACAGCAACTCAAGAATTTAAGACAACTACTAAAGATTCATAATGGAAACTGCTATCCACATCCAGAGAAAGAAATATGGAGTCTGAATGCAGATGGAAGCATACTATTTGCTCTCCTTTTCCTTTGTTGTTTTGTTTTATTGCTTCATTCTCATGGTTCCTCCCATTAGATCTAATTGTTTTTTACATCATGACTAATGGGAAGACATGCTTAACTTAAATGTATATGTAGAGCCTATATCAGATTGTGTGCCATGGGGGGGGAATGGAGGGAGGAGAAAATTTAAAACTCAAAATCTTATGGAAGTGAATGTTGAAAATTAAAAATAAATACATTTTTAAAAAAAGAAAATAAAGTAGAGTTCTAGAAGTTATCCGACTAATTTTATCAGTAATGTTATCAGACTAATAACATATTGTTGTTAAAAACATTAAAACCTTGTAGTATTTTGTTCAAGTGTATTTTAAAAATTATGTGTCTTTAAAAATTATAAATTGGGATATAAAATCCTAATTTTTTTTCTTTTGGCGAGGCAGTTGGGGTTAAATGACTTGCCCAGGATGACACAGTTAAGTGTCAAGTGTCTGGTCTGAGACCAGATTTGAACTCAGGTCCTCCTGACTCCAGGGCTGGTGCTCTATCCACTGCTCCACCTAGCTGCCCCAAAATCCTAAATTTTTAATAGAGCATTATCTGTCATTGAATAGTTACCCTGAAGCTTGATACCAGATGGGAATAGACAGGCTGTCTCCTTTGGAAAGGGAAAATTACGTGGTTGTACAATGTAGACGTAGTCTGTACATCAATTTTACTCTTTGCTGATTTCTACCAAAAAACAGGAAAGGAAAAGTTAAGCTGACCTTTGAAGGGATTGGACAAAAAAAAAATCTGTGAATTTACCTTAGTAACTAAGGAGAAAGTAAGATAGAAGACAACCTACTTCAATTTTTAATTCTAAGGTTTTTAATTCTAAATTGTTACCTGAAGGAAGCCCCAAGCAGTGTCCGGGGGTTTTAATGCCAAACAAGTAGAAAAGAGAAGAAAAACTAGAAGGAATAGAAAGAGCAATCCTTTGTTTACATGAAGAGATAACCAAGAAAGTTAAAATTAAGTAGTGTTTGATAACAGTTATTGTGTGATAAAGAATAAAATGGGTAGTTAGTACTGCTGGGTTTTAGTTCTTTCTCTTTCACTAATTAATTGTGTGCCCTTAGGCAATCCTTTTGACTTCTACGGGCCTACCTTTTCCTATCTATAAAATTAGTGGCTTTCTAGCTCTAAAATTCTGAATATAGTGACTAAGGTACTTAATTGTATTTAAATGTTTAAAAAAATTATAAATAGTTACCCTATTCTATATATTGGGTTTTTATTTAACTTTTAAGTTTGTTTTAATTTTTAAAAGATTTTTTAAAAAACAAATTATGCATAATTTAATAGGTAACTCAAATAATTCTTTCTAAAGAAAGCATAGCTCTTTGACCATAATCAGAGTACCATTGTGTACCTGATGGCCTCTTACCCTGATTGCTGTCAGCTGCCTATAAGGAAGTAGCCTCATGAATATAGGCCAAATACAAATGTATAAAGTAAAAACAAACATTCCAGATTAGTTATCTTTGTTTAAGCTGTGTAGACACAGCTTCCATTGAAGTCAGTCAACTACTACTTAACAAATTGGGAAAATTCCTTATATGCCAGCCAGCTAGGCTCTTGGGTATAGACTATATCCCATGTAATACTACCCAGGTGGTTAGGATTAAAGCATGAACTTGCAGTACAATAGCTAAGAATCATTATAATGATTTCATATTGCAGGCTGAGTCAGCCTGGTTATAGCCATTGATAATTACCAAATGTCATTCCACACACCTGATACTAGCAAAATGTTCTTCTAAAAATAATCTCAAATTATTAAGGGATTAAATAAGGCCTTTTTTTCTCGTAAGTATTCTAATAGTTATAGTTTGAGGTTACTTTCCATTAATGTTCATGACAAGTGAAAAACATGAAGAGGGTAGAAAATGGAAGATAGAAACAAATTGAACATAGAGAGGACTCTTGTTTTAAAAACAAACAAAAACCAAATAAATCTCTTGAATGTAAGGTGCTAAAACTCCACAAATATCTACATGTATGTTTACCTAGACATACATTTAAAATATACCTTTTCAACACTAACTTTCTTCAAAGACAGGTCTTTAACTGTATCTATTTTTTTTTAATACCCCTCTTCCCATTCCTCTTGTTTTTTGGTTCAAGCACATTTTTTCTTCATATGCTTTATGTTTTTCTCCCACTTTTAGGCTACGTACCTTAAATTCTATTCTTTGCTCTTCTGTTGTCTTCCTATTTATTTTCCTTTTCTTTAGCCCACCTTATTTAGATGCTCCATTATCTTTGAGCTCGTTGCCATTTATTTACTAATTTGTTGTTCTGTTGTTTCAGATGTGTAGGACTCTTCCTGACCCCATTTGAGTCTTACTCATCATGATCCCATTTGATGTTTTCTTGGCAATGATACTGGAGTGGTTTGCCATTTCCTTCTAGAGCTCATTTTTTACAGATGAGGAACTGAGGCAAACAGAGTTAAGTGACTTGCCCAGGGTTACACTGGTAGGGCATGTCTGAGGCCAAACTTGAACTCAGGAAGATGAGTCTTCCTGACTCCAGGTCTTGCACTCTATCACTATGCCACTTTGCTACTCCTTATTTACTAATACATTCTCATGATATTCACTTGCTTTTATTTCTACTTTTCATCATGAAATATTATATCATCAGTATTTTGAAAAAAGTTTGCCAGTAGGAAAGGAACTGGACCTGTAATTTCCTTGGTATAGAGAAATCCCAAATGAGGTAACCCCTCTCCTAATGCAGGTCACCATTTTTTCTTTTTTTGCAGCTTACAAGTCTTAGTTGCTTAGGGCACTGAGAGGTTGTGACTTGCCTAAAGCCACACAGCAAGTATAACTCAGAAAAGGAACTTGAACCTGGGGCTTTTGGACTTTGAGGCCAAGTTCTTTTTTCCCTTAGACCAAACTTTTTCTCACTCGGTAATGCTCCCATTAAAAAAAAAAAAGCAATTTTGCCAGTTTTGAAACAATCTCTTTTAAAATATTTTAGGACCTCAAGAAGATAAGAAAAAATATGTTATTTTGGGGTCATAGTAATCAACTCTGTTCATGCTTTAATCCTAACCACCTGGGTAGTATTACATGGGATATGGTCTATACCTAAAAGCTTAGTTGTTTGGTATAAACTGAGGATACTTTACTCCCTGAACAGATCCTTAGACCACATTATTCCTATGATGCAAATGTCTTTTGCCCTCTTCAAATGTTGATTTCCTAATGATTTTTTAAAATTCAACTCTAATCTTACTTCTTCCATAGAGCCTAAGTGTTCTTGTAATCCCCACCTTTGGCCCAGTCAGATCTCACATATAACATTTTGTTCATTTCTCACATAAACTTATCATGTAACAGCAACAAGATGACTGTGTCTTATATTTAGCACAGTGTTCTCCAAATAATTAATTTTATAATAAATACATGATTAATTATATAATGAATTATATACTTATTATATAATACAATTAATATATTGATATAGTATTACATATTATAATAATTATATAATAATGTCATTAGTTTAATGAATGTGTGAATGAATTTAACTCCATATATGGAAAAAAATATATCATTATATCACCAAATCATACTGAATACTGATTGTTTCTGTTCACTGATAGAAGGAATTGGGAATGGCGGGGAGCGTGATACCTTTAGCAATATCATAGTTATTTACAAATTTAATTTTGTCAATGAAAAAGAACCTACCTTCTTTCCTTCCTACACCTCTCCCCCCAATTGGAAAAAGAAACACAGAAGCCTTTGTAACAAATGAGCATAGTAGAGCAAATTGTATTCCTTCAGCAATATCATAGTTAACTCCTGACATCAAGATACCTTCTAGTTGATTGGATTTTGGAAAGAGATGCAGAATATTTCACCATCCTTCCATTTGGCTCCAGCCAAAACCCAGCAGGACACAGAGAAAGGAGGTAGTTTTCCATTTATGAATATGACAAGACTCTCCACTCCCATTCTAGACTGTGGTCCCCAGTTAGTCATTTGAACTTAGTTGAGGAGGTAATTTTTTTGCTTATTAATGCAGCAGAACCTCATTCTTTAAAAAAATGATGCCTTTCTTGGAAAAGGAAAACCATTTTCATTGACCTTCAGAAGTCAGAGCTTATAGGGCAAGAGTCTTGCCTTGAGAAGAAGAATGGCTGAACAAGGGCTGGATTCTACCGTCTGACTTGGCTTATGATGTAGAGCATTTTGGTCTTTCTTGAATAGTATGAAGCCATATTTCAAGGTTGAAACATATAATGAATTGCAGTCCCAGATACTGGATTCTGATGAGGTTTGTTGATAGGCATTGACTGCTTGCTACCTACTATGCATTTAGGCATTTAGTAAAGCAAGTTCCTTAATGGGAGCTCCCAACACCAATGAATTACTGGTCTAGTGTCTGTCCCTATGCCCTTATGCAGAAGAAAGAAAAAAATAATCAACTTTGAAGAAAGTTGTGGAGGGGTTGTCCTGTTTTAGGTATATAGAGGTTGGAATAGGTGACCTACTGTATTCCCTTCCAACTCTGGCATTCTATACTTTGCTAGAAATAATATTGTGCTATAGTAAGGATCAATATTACATTAAATGTGTTAGATCCAATGCAATTTATTGATTGCTTTTGTAGAAAGTCAGATTTTTAAAATTTTTTTCTCAGATTTTTTTTCCTCATTACACATCCACCAGAAGTCACTGTATGCCTTTACTCCCCTTAAATACCCATGTATAGGCTTTACCTCTCTTTCTCAGCACAAAATTTCAACTTATATTTTAGTGAGAAAATTGAGAATGTCCATTGTAAAGTTCCTCATTTCCCGTTCTTCATACCTCTAGATCTAGCTATGTTCTCTTCCTCCTTGCCTCAGAGGGTGTTCTTCTTGCTAGGGCTGACCCTGCCTCTACACCTTCTCCTCTCTTTAAAGATCTTGCTTTATCAATTACAAATAGTCCCTTGTTCGTACTTTTTCTTACTTGACATCATCCCCTCTGCCTACAAACATTCTCAAATTTATCCAACCCTAAAACAAACAAAACAAAACAAAACACCTTACCTTTACTCACTTAAATTCTAGAATTGTTGTGCTGTATCCCACTTCTTCTCTGCCAGACTGTCTGCCAAAAGAATAGTCTGAGCTACCTGCTTAGACTTGCCTACTACCACCTCACTTCAAAAAACCCTTGCATTGTGGAGACTTGGGGAAATGATGGAGAAAGTGTTAATAATTAAAATTAAACTTAAAAGTGAAAAAAAAAAACCCTTGCAGCCTAGATAGTATGCTTTCTAGGCTGCTAAAACCTTTCTCTCAGAAGTTACCTTTGACATCTTAATTGCAAAATCCAATATCCTTTTATCATTCTTCATTTCCTTTGACTTTTTTGTAGCATTTGATGCTATTGACCTTCCTGATACTGGCTGACGGGACACTCTTCTCCCTTGCATCTCACACAACGGTGAGTGAATTCAGTCAAGCCTAAAATAATATTTTTAGCTTTTTCTTGACTACCAAATGACAGATTCTAAATGTTTGGCCTTAACTTGGAAATTTTTTTTAGCTAATGTGTAGTTGTTGAATTGTTTTTTTTAGTCGTGTCCAACTCTTTGTGACCTCATTTGGGGTTTTCTTGGCAAGGATACTGGGGTGGTTTGCCATTTCCTCTCCAGCTCATTTTTTTACAGATGAGGAACTGAGACAAACAGGGCTAAATGATTTGTTAGTGTCACACAGCTAGTATATGGCTGAGGTTGTATTTGAACTTAGAAAGATGAGACTTCTTAACTCTAGGCCCAGCACTCTGTCCATTGTGCCACCTAGCTGCCCCATTATTGTGTAGACATAAACTTAAGTATCATTTTGTTGGCAGCCCTTTTATATGACTTCAAAACCTTTGAAAGTAAAGTTAAATGAATCAAGATTCTTCAGAAATTTAGGTGACTGGAATCATATATGATAGTTTCTTTGTATTGAAAAAAATGAAGGCTGTCCTTATTTTACCACAACTATGTTGTTATTGTTTTTCAGCTGTGTCTGACTCTTCATGACTCCATTTGGGATTTTCTTGGCAAGGATGCTGGAGTGGTTTGCCATTTCCTTCTCCAACTCTTTTTACGGATAAGGACACTGAGGCAAACAGGGTAAAGTGACTTGCCTAGGGTCACACTTCTACGGGATGTCTGAGACCAGATTTGAACTCTGGAAGATGAGTCTTCCTGATTCCAGCCCTGGTACTCTATCCACAGTGTGACCTAGCTGCCCTAACCACAACTATGCTAGAGACTAGCATTTATATAGTGCTTTAAGGTTTGCAAAGTGCTTTACAAATATTATCTTATTTTAACCTTACAACTCTAAAATAGGACCTCACAACCTAGGGAGGTAGGTACTGTTTTGATACTCATTTTACAAGTAAGGAAAATGAAGCTCACACAGATTAAGTGACTTGCTTGGAGTCCCACAGCTCCAAAGTGTCTGAGACAAAGTTTGAACTCAGGTTTTCCCAACTCTTGGTTCAGGGAGGGCTCCATCTCCTGCAAATACTTTTTCATTCATTCTCCCTAGAGGTTCTACTCAATGTGAAGGAGGACTTTATTTAGTTCTTTTCATGGATACTAGTATCGTCTCAGGAGGCCTTGTTATACCTGAAACTCAACATATGAGCTGCCCATTTTTTTTTCTTATGCATTTCCTTAATGAGATCTTCTTATGCCACATATTTCATAAAAGGTAACATTAGTGTATTCCTGCACTTCATTTATTGCCTTTTCACATTTCTTATTTTGCATCACTTATAACTTTGATTGTTTAGTGATTATAGTAAATATGTAACATCACTGGGAGATCATTGGTATCAATAGGATGGAGCTGTGGGTTACTCACATAGTTGGTTAGACTAAAAATGCTCATCATGCTATTTTTTAAATGAAGAGGAGGAATGGGAAATGAATGAAATGTATAATAGGTTGTAGCATCACACAAGATTGACCTCTTTCTCCTTAAGTATTTTTTTTTCTTTCTGACTTAGGTTGAAGTTTGTTTTTGTTTGATTTAGGTTTGGTGTGTGTGTGCGTGCACGTGTGTGTGTGTGTGTTTGATGTCATATTCCTCACTAAAATGTAAGTAACAATGATCATTGAAGCTGAATTTTATTTCTGCATGTAATTTCCCCTAAAATATCTTTTTTGGTTTTTGTTTTTTTTTTTTGGTTAGGCAGTGGGGTTAAGTGACTTGCCCAGAGTCACACAGCTAGTGA
>NW_020954724.1:12027-15064 GCF_900497805.2 Vombatus ursinus
ATATTATGTGTCTGAGGCCGGGTTTGAACTCAGGTCCTCCTGACTTCAGGGCCGGTGTTCTATCCACTGCGCCACCTAGCTGCCCCTAAAAATATCTTTGAAGCAAAAAAGTAAGATTAAAAAATTAATAAAACTGATCAATCTATTGAAAAAGTCTGAAAACATGTACCGCATACCATCTCTGCAAATGGGGTAAGGTAGAGATAGTTTCTCATATCTCTTCTTTTGAGCCATGCTGGCTCTTGGTAATTGCCAGCATTCATTTTAAATTTTTTTGTATGTGTCCGTTCTTTCCCTTTAAATTCTTGTAGTCATGGATATTGTTTTCTTGGTTCTGCTAACTTTATTTTTCATCAGTTCATGTAGATCTTTCCATGCTTCTCTTTATTCATCATATTTGTCATTTCTAGCAGTGCAGTAATAATGTATAATAATATAGTATATGTATTACAATGTAATAGCCATACTTAAAGTAACTTAAACTGCCCTAGTATCTTTTAATATTCTGAATCATGGCTTGCCTTTTAAGCAGGCCAACAATGGAAAATGATTTCTGGGGTGCTAGTGATGGACTTCTGTTCTAAATACATCCCCTGCACAGTCTGATACTGCCTGAAATGCCAACATTAGATTGTCATTCCTAGGGATAAAATGCAGATATCCCTGTAAGGGATAATACTTTTGCCATTAGTAAGGATACGGTGAGAGTGAATTTAGAGTAAAGCTCTTCAGGACTGGTACATAGGAAAAAGTCCTCTGGTAGACATAACAAGAGAAGAAAAGGCGTTTAAAAGGAGACACAGAGGTGCCAAAGGCCAATTCCATTTACTTCATCATTTTGCTCTGAGTTAAGGTGAGTAGACATTGGGGGACTGTGGATGTTGAGAAAAGATGTTGGGCAAGTGTAAGCTATGATGGCAGTTGACACGGGCTATCTACTCTTTCTGAACATAACTTATCTTGTTTCTCCTTTCCCAGGTCCAGCCACTCTAGCTTGGTTTTCTCAGAGATGAAAATCATTTCTCTCCTAAATAAATGGAAAATTAATAGTCTTTATAGAATAAACAGAAAATAAAGCCTTTCTAGGAACATCATTTGCCATGCATTCAGAATCATTCCTCATAGTTATCTTATACAAAATGAGACTATAACCAGCCCATTTTACCAAGGAATAAACTGAAGCACCATGGAGTTGAATAAGTCACTTGAAAGAAATTAGAGTAACAGTGTGCTAGATATACATCAGAAATTAGATTTAAAGTTAGCAAATTATCATCTCATTTGAGGTGTTAATTTTATTGTTTATTATACATTAATAAAGGTATATGTTTATGGAAAGCTAAATGTATGTCATTCAAAATGTCAGACATAAAGAAACTATTCAAATCAAATAATGGTTTTATCATCACGTACAAATATATTGAAGCCATTTCTTTTTTAAAAGTTCTTATCTAGAACAAAGCAAAAATGTGCATCCATTACCTGTGTGCATGATTGTTCCCAGTATATGAGTTAATATATGAGACATTCAGGAACTGGTTATTTGTACTATGTAACTGAAACCTGCCATATTAATTGTTTCTTTTGTAGAAATAGAGATAATTGTAATCCTATGATTGCCTTTGTTCCAAACAAAGAATTTTAATTACATTTGGAAAATGTAATTAATAATAATTACATTATTACAACTGCACAATATTAATTACAATTACATTTCAATAAAGAACTCTAATTCCATTTGGAAAAAATAGAAATGATTCTCAGGCTCAAGGCATTCTTTAAAATCTTGGATGATTTAAACCCTTTGAAGACAATCCTTTTTAGCATATGGACTCCCTGTTTTCATTCTTCAGGCTTCATGTTGTTTTGAAAATGCTTGTGGATGTTTTTAATACTCTGTTTGGGTTATAGGTTTTTACTAGTTATGGCAGTAAAAACAACAACAAAGGGTTGTTGTTTTTAAAAAAAAATAATTATTGAATTTACCTCTTGTTTTGTGTAGGAAGAGGCTAAGGGGGCTCTATTGTTTAGCTCCATTTTAGAATTGTCCTGTATTTCAGTGTAAATTGAATTGTCATTTAGTTGTGGTTTTTTTGTTTGTTTTTTTAAATCTCATCCGAGTCAGACTCTTTCTGACCCCTTGTGGGTTTTCTTGGCAAAGATAATGGAGTGGGTTTGCCNGCCTGTATTTCAGTGTAAATTGAATTGTCGTTTAGTTGTGGTTTTTTTGTTTGTTTTTTTAAATCTCATCCAAGTCAGACTCTTTCTGACCCCTTGTGGGTTTTCTTGGCAAAGATAATGGAGTGGGTTTGCCATTTCCTTCTGCAGCTCATTTTATAAGTAAAGAAACTGAGGCAAACAGGGTTATGTGATTTGCCCAGGATCACACAGCTGGTAAGGGTCTGAGGCTGAATTTGAACTCAGGAAGAGGAGTCTTCCTGACTCCAGGCCTAGCACTCTCTCCACTGTATCACCTAAATTAATTAAGTCCCTTCTACTCTCCTTTCTGTTTCCATTTTTCCTTCCCTCCTAGTTTCTTTTGCATGGCCTTTCAGTATCATGTTCTCATCTTTGCTGAGGCCCCTCTTACCACTCTGCTTGAATAAGACTCCAAAGCCATATGTATTTCTATAACTTGTTACTATGGATAAAGTGACAATGTTCCATACAAAAATATGTTCAAGTTGTGGTCCAACATAAATTCCCCTGCTTTCTATTCATTTTACTCTCATATTCTGGTGGGGAAATGGCTTGTGTTCATAGGCCATGTCTGTTGCATAGCTTTTCTCTAAGCCAACTAAACTTTCCCTGACATAACTTATAATATCCCTGACTTTGAGCAGAAGGCCTTTTTATCTTGAAAACACTGACCTGTCAAAATTGTGGTCAGTTTATTCTGAGAGACATTATCTCAGACAAGAAGTGAATCTTTGGATTGGAGATCAAAATACTCAAGACTGTGTTGGGTATTTCCTCTTTCTATGTTTCTTTCTATCTTTCTGTGTTATTCCAGTTTGGTCTAGTAGAATTTATGAGT